>NW_028095541.1:1521107-1582777 GCF_014824575.4 Sturnira hondurensis | reverse complement strand
ATGTCATTTAATTCTGCTCTGATCTTGGTTATTTCCTTCCTTCTACTTGCTCTGGGCTGTCTTTGTTGTTTTTCTTCAAGTTGTTGCAGGCATCGGGTTATGTTGTTTGTTTGAAATGTTTCTATTTTCTTTAGGTAAGTCTGTATTGCTATGAACTCCACCTCAGGACTGCCTTGGTTATGTCCCATAAGTTTTGGGTTGTTGTGAGTTCATTTTCATTTGTTTCCAGAAACTTTTTTATTTCTTCCCTAATTTCAATCTTGACCCATTCATTGTTTAATAGCATACCATTCAGTCTCCATGATTTTGGTTGTTTTGGGTTTTTTCTTGTGGGATTGGTTTCTAATTTCAGTCCCTGTGGTCAGAGAAAATGCTTGGTATGATTTCAATTTTCTTAAATTTGTTGAGTCTCGTTTTGTGTCCTATCATGTGGTCTATCTTTGAAAATGTTCCATGTGCATGTGAAAAGAATGTGTATTTAGCTTCTTTGGGATGAAGGGCTCTATAGATATCCGTCAAGTCCATTTCATGTAGAGTGTCATTTAATGCTTCAATATCTTTGTTGATATTTTTTTGGAAGATCTGTCCATTTTTGACAGTGGAGTGTTAAAGTCCCCAACTATAATTGTGTTGTCAATATCTTTCTTGAGGTCCTCTGGGATTTTCTTTATATATTTGGGTGCTCCTATGTTGGGTGCATATATATATGATGTTAATGTCTTCTTGGTGGATTCTTCCCTTGAGTATTATGAAGTGACCTTCTGGGTCTCTCTTTATGGCCCTTTTTTTGAAGTCTATTTTGTCTGATATTAGAATTGCTATCCCGGCTTTTTTTTCTTGACCATTTGCTTGGAAATTTGTTTCCATCCTTTCACTTTTAATCTGTAATGGTCTTTTGTCCTGAGGTGGGTCTCCTGTAGGCAGCATATGTGTGGATCATGCTTTCTTATCCATTCAGCTATTCTATGTCTTTTGATTGCAGCATTTAATCCATTTACATTTAAGGTTATTATTGATAGGTACTTCTTCATTGCCATTTTTGTACCACAGTTCCTCTCTGTCCCTCTCTTTTCCTTCCTTTCCTTAAAGCAGTCCTTTTAGTATTTCTTGTAGAGCTGATTTGGTGCAGGCATATTCTTTTAGACTTCTTTTGTCTTGGAAGCTCTTTATTTGGCCTTCTATCTTGATTGAGAGCCTTGGTGGGTAAAGTAGCCTTGGTTCTAGGCCTCTGGTTCTCATTACTTGGAATATTTCTTGCCATTCTCTTCTTGCTTGGAATGTTTCCATTGAGAAGTCAGTAGCTAACCTTATTGGGGCTTTCTTGTATGTTACTTGCTTTTTCTCTCTTGTTGCCTTTAAGATTCTCTCTTTGTCTTGGAATTTTGCCATTTTAATGATGATACGTCTTGAATTGGGCCTCTTTGGGTTCCTCTTGAATGGGACTCTCTGTGATTCCTGGATTCGTGTAACTTTTTCTCTCATCAAATTAGGAAAATTTTCCATCATTACTCTTTCAAATAGGTTTTTTTATCCTTTGTTCTTCTTCTCCTTCTGGTATTCCTATTATTCGGATATTATTATGTTTCATATTATCTTGCATTTCTCTTAGTCCATCTTCATTCTTTTTTTCCTTTCCTCTTTTCCTTTTCTTGTTCTTTCTGGGAGATTCTTTCTACTGTGTCCTCCAACTCGCTGATCCGATCTTCTGCCTCATCGATCCTGCTTTTCATTCCTTCTACTGTGTTCTTCAGTTCCGAAATTGTATTCTTCATTTCCTCTTGGCCTTTGCTGGTTGTTTCCATTTCCTTTTTCATGTTGATATAGTTTGCGGAGAGCTTATTGTAGATCGCCTCTAGTTCTGGTAGCTCCCCTTTAGTTTCTGGTAGCTCATTGTGAGCTCTTTGAATTTCCTGATAACTAGTGCTTTGAATTCAATATCTGATAGCTGACTTGCCTCTCTTTCTTCTGACATTATTTCTGAGACTTCCACCTTTTCTTTCATTTGGGCATTGTTTCTTTGTCTTCCCATTGGTTATGAGACTCTTCTTGTTAGCTTTAGCTTCTTAAATTGGTCTGTTCTGACTCTCTAGGTTTATGGTGTGAACTTCTGTGGTAGAATACCTGTGAAATTCAGTGGTGCAGTCTCCTGCAGGTATCTTGATGTTCTCCACTTCCACCTACTCCTTTCTTTGTGTGTGTGTGATCAGCCGAAGGCTTCAGGGGCCCTGCAACTGGACATGGGGACCGGTCCAGACTCACAGAAGAACCAAGCAGGTGGGGGAAACCACAGCATTAGCATGACCTGGATGTCTCTCCTCATTTTTTTAAAAAATTCTCATTTCTTCATTGTTTTCTGGTTGGATGTTTCGTTCTTCCTTCTGGTCCATTCCATTGATTTGAGTCCCAGTTTCCTTTCCATCACTATTGGTTTCCTGTGCATCTCCCTGCATTTCAATTAGTTTAGCCTTCATATGTTCCTCCAATTTGTGACTATAATCAACCAGTTCTGTGAGCATCCTGATGACTAGTGTTGTGAACTGTGCATCTGAGAGGCTGGCTATTTCCTGGTCACTTAGATTTATTGGGTCTGGGGCTTTTAGTTCTTCTTGAGTCATCTTTTGGCCTGTTTTTGCCTATTATGTATTAGGATCAGAGCCCTAGGTGTTCACCAGAGCAGGGCAACTCAGTCGCTGGGTTTTGACGCTGTACGTGGGGGAGGGGTCAAAGAGGAGCAATGGTGGTCCCGTCTGCCACCTCCTGCTGCCCCCACCACAGGTGCCGCAGCTGCCACCACCACCGGGGCCGAGCGCTTCATCTCCCGCTTGCAAATGTGCCACTGCCATCAGCCCTCCACCACTGGGTTCGCCCGCTGGGGCCTGCATGGTCCATCTCACTGTGCATGAATGTGAGCCTGCGGTCAGTCTGCCCCACACCCTGACTGGGTCCGGGCTACCTGCGTGCCTTGGTCGCAGGATCTTTCCTGCCCAACCCTGCTCAGCTGCTGGCTTTACCTCTCTTACCAGTCCTGGTTGAATGGTTTGTTGTTGTCAGACTTCCGTATAATTCAATTTTCTGTTCTTTGGCTGTGTCTTTGTTCTCCAAACCTTTGTTGTATTCAAACTTGGTTGTGGGAGAAGGCACAGTGTTTCCACCTATGCCTCCATCTTGGCGGAAGTCCCTGTCTTCCCATTTTAAGTGACTTTTTTTGTTTGGTTCTGTGCTTCCTGGTATTTCCCTTTGCTAGCTGTCATTGTAGGCTGAACTTCTGTGGTAGGAATTCTATGGGATTCCCAGCATGGTCTTCTCAATCTCCTTGTCTGGATGCTCTAGATTTGCCTTTTCTTCTATTTGTATGAGCTCTGTTATTGTACTTGGGTTTTTATCTTTTGGTGGTGCCTTTGTTGATGGTTTCTCTCCTCCAGCAGGTATACTGATGTTTGCAGCTCCCAACTATTGTATGTGATCAGTGGCAGGGGTTAGGTAAACTGGATTAAGACAGTAGGAGAGTATTTTATGGGGTTTAAAGTACCAGCAAGTAGAGAAGAGATAGGTGATTCTTTGGATAAGTACAGTTAACTGTGATATTTCACCCCACTTGCCATTTTTTATGAAAGGTGAAAGAGAGATAAGACTCTTATTAGAGAGGAGGAAAATTGTGAGCTTAATCTAGAAAACAGAGCTTGTACAAGTTTACATAATGAGATATAGTGGGAGTAAAGGACAGAATGTAGACATACTGTGAGGGAGAATAGAGTTAACCAGAACAATAATAATTCTCAGGATTGAAGGGAAGTGGGCTAAGATCATGGAGAATTGCTGTGTAGTTTGTACAATTGTATGGAATAATTATTTAGAATAGTACTTGAACAACAATAACATGACAAGAAATATGTAATTTGCATAACCAGAGTATAAAATACCGCAACAAGAGTAGTGTGTTACTGGTGCACGAGCGAAGTGAAAGAAGGAAAATTTAAATACAGTTAAGAGAGAATAATGAAAAGTAGTCAAACAATGCAACTAAACAGAGAAATAAAATGAGGGAAAATAAATATAAGGGAGAGAATTAAAAAATTGATAAACTAAAAAGTGGTAAAAATAATTAAAAATAATACACATAAACAATAAAATGCCAGTTCTATGGGACAGCAAAGTGTCATTTGTCTCAGTTTTGCAATTTGGGGGGTTAGCCTTGTGGTGTCCCTTTGGATATGTCTCTGGGCCATTTGTAAATTCACATTTATTGTCTCCCTTGGGGGCAGAAAAGAAGGGAAAAAAAGAGAGAGGAATGAAAAAAAATAAGCTTCCTGCTGACTTTAAACCTGTTCAGTGAGTTCTGTTCTTTCTAGATGCCACATTAAGAGAGGGGCTGGGCTTCTCTTTACTCCCTTCCTATGGTTTTGTGAGGATGGTGGCCAAGTCGGGGCCACTATGTTCACACTTGTCCAGCCTCTGGCTCAGGTCCTCCATGAACTTCCAGGCTCAAATCAGTGACTCATTTCATGGGTGCATAGTGCAAGTCAATCTCAGGAACATAGAGTGAGTCAATCTTGGGCACGTTGTTCCACTTAACCACTCAGTCTCGGGTGCATGTCTCCAATCAGCTACTCAGTCTTTGAGGACACAGCAGGGGTCAATTTTGGGTGCTCAGTTCCACTCAGCCACTCAGTCTCTAGGTGCATGCCCCTCAATCACTCTCAGGACAAGGCAGCTGCTGCTCAAGATTTTCTTACAAAACAGCTGATCACTGTTCTTAATAGGTGCATGGCTTTTCACACAGCCCAACTTTGTAGCCAGTCTGGAGACTCTGTGAATCAGGGTTCAACACGGACCAACTCCTCTCTTTTCCAGATGTTGGCCAGCACATGAATTTCTCTGGTCCTGTGTATATAGTCCCAGTGGATGTATACTACCTCTGTGTGTCTCCCACTTCGTCTCTATTACCCCAGTGAGTTCCAGCATTCATGCCCTTCCTGCTTCCAGATTACTCTCCCTGCTTTGGTAGTGGAGAGAACTGGTGATCTATCCTCCACATACCCTACAGCAGGTGCTGGGCTGGGTAGCCACTGCAGGCTTTGTCCCTGGGCAGATCCCAGGGATCTTACCATCCCAGCCCAATCTCCTCAGTATCTGGTTTTCAATGTCCTCTACAATTTTTGGCCTCAAACTTCATAAAATTTGGAATTCTGTTGGCTGTTTACTCTGTTCCTCAGAAGATCAGCTAGGTGTTCCAGCTGGGCACAGGAGAACTGGGCACCTCTCCCACCTACCTCACTGCCATCTTCTCTGGACTTTCTCAAGATTCCAAATTTCTAAAAGTGGCAAATAACTAATGATTTCACAAAGAGAAGTAACACATCTCAATAAAGAATCTGTAGGATGCATCGGTTGGCAGAAATCCGTTTTGCTGGTATACCAGTTTACACATGCCTCAAAATTTCATTGAAATAAATGCTCATCAATGACCAAAGGAAAAACACATTTGAGGACTAGAACACAAGGGTGGTTTCCACTTAAAAAATGATAAATTAACAGTCATGCTGTTAGCAATCAAGTACCTAAAATCAGAGAGAGGTAGTGACATTGTGAGAATTATAGCCTATTTGTTTTGGAATGAGGCTATAGCTGTATAATATATATATATATATATGCCTATCTTTCCATGTGCAGCCCCATTTCTGAGTGAATTCATTGAGATGATGTGTCGTATGATACCAGCCTTCCTCTGTTCAACCATCGTTTACATGACTACCTACCTGCTCACTTACCTGGCATAACATCAAACAACACATTCCAGACCTGCTTTTCAGAAAGTGGGCACTGGTGATCCCCTTGGCTCAAGGTGACTCTGCTAGCATCTAGTTTGGTTTATGGAATTAACCCCTCACTGGTATGAGATGTGGTTTGCATCTCTGAAAAGTTGGTGGTATAAAATGAATCTTGTGTAGTTTTAGATGGTTTAAATGGATAAGTCATGGTAGGTTTTCTCCAGATACTTCTTCCTGCAGAATATGCAGCTGGCCCAGCTGTGGTTGTTGTATTTCATGAATTTCTACTTTCCATAAGAATCACTTTTTTTTTTTATTTACTTGTGGGCCTTATGAGTTTAAAAAGTACACAAAATGTAAACTTCAAAGAGCTCATGATGTCATTTGTGGGGTCATTATTTGTGTTTTGGGATAGCCACATTAGGCATTCATGCAGGCAGCAAAAATCCCGAGGCCCACTCAGATTTTTCACATAATTTTGAATATACTTCATTCATAAAGCTATATATGATACACCTGGTAATGCAGACACACTCAGACAACTTGCAACTCTAGTGAAGGATTCAGACAAAAATCTGAAGACAGTTGTAGATGACATTACTTGAAATCTCTTTGCCATAGGTTATTTATGGTATTTTCATAGCCTTTGTTGAAGTTGGTGGCATTATTCAAATGGTGACTGGAAGGATGGAGCATGATGGATCACAGGACCATATACAAAGAGATTGATTTTTGTGTTCAGAAGGAAAACCACATGTTTCTACAGAACATAGATTTAATTCTAAAGCATTAGTTTGTGGGTGAGGAAGGCATGGTTGAGTCCTAGATTTGCTCCAAGTCCGTCCTAATTTGTGTCTTCTTCTGTTGATCTCACTTTAGGTGCTGGGTCCACTGTGGTGTCCATCACCATTACCTTCACCATCATTGGTTTATACCATAAAAGTATGTGTTCACAGACTCTGTAAAATCAAGTTCCACAGAGTCATTTGTACAAAATCTGGTTAGAACCGCTGGCAAGAAATCCCATTTATTTTTCCAGGCTTATCTAAACTCTATATTTTTATCTACAATTATAGAAGATATAAAGAGCTGAAAAGGTACATAGGTTGAAGTCCAACATTTTGGAATTGCCAGAGATAGGTGGTCATTTTAATGTATAAAACTTACCTTTTCTGTTTTTATCTGAAATACTGAAATTAAAATGGACTTGACTCAAAAATGTCCTTGTGATAATAAACATAAAATGCAATTTTAGTGAACAGTAATTTTTCACATATAATACTATATATTAATAAATTAATAATAATAATGGAGTTAACTACCACTTTAAAACTTGACATAAATGTTTGTAAAGGATTTTATTGCTCTAGCTGGTTGGCTCAGTGGATTGAGCATCAGCCTGTGAACTGAAACATTACCAGTACATGTGTGGCTTGCATGCAATATCCCATTCTGAGAACACCTGAGAGTCAAAAGATCAATGTTTGTCTCACATTCATGTTGCCCTCCCTTTCTTTTCCTCTCTCTCTAAAAATAAAAATAAAAACAATATTTTTTAAAAGGCTTTTGTTAACAACTTACTATGTGAATCACTGTGTAAGATTTATTGCCTAAAAAAAAAAACACTTCAAAACTCCTGGCATTTGACTGTTAATATAAGAGCTTTCAGTTTGCATTTCTCTAATGATTAGTGACATTGAGAATCTTTTCATAAGTCCATTAACCTTTTATGGACTCTTTGAAGAAGTGTTGAATAGACCTTAATAGGGTTCTTTTTATATTCAATTAGATTGCTTGTGTTTTGGTGTTTACATTCTTTAAAATTCTAGATCCTTTATCAGATATATTGGCAATTTTCATTTTTTTTCTTTTTCCAACCACATTGATCTGATCATGGGCCAGTCTGCACAGTCACCTTATGCATGCCTAGTCACCAAGAAAATAGATAAAGTGTGAGGGATGGCAAAGCTAGCTGGCCTTCCTACCTCCCTCAGAGGCATCACATTTCTCTGAGAGACTCTAAATTATTTCTCAACAAATCCTCTGGTGATCACTTACATATCCACCTGTTTCCGTGTGTGTGTGTGTGTGTGTGTGTGTGTGTGTGTGTGTGTGTGTGTGAATTCTTTTCCCAGACAAGATGAGAATAAGGTCAAATTTCCACCTGGCTATTAACTTGGTCCACACCCACATTCCATGCAAGGTAGTGATCCCAGGGTAATAACAGAACATGTGAATTTGGGGCTCAAATCACAGTCGTAGGAAAGAATTATGAAAGAATTCTCCCAAAATGAGGTCCTAGTCCCTTCTCACTACTTTACAACCAAAGCCACTGTGACAATGCCCTCATACATTCTCTGCAGTGTTATTCTATGGTTTTTAAACACTTTGAAGAGAAAACGTACTAATTACTGTTTAAATATTTGGCAGACTTCACCTATAAGTCATCTAGTCCTGGGATTTTGTTTTTTGGTAGTTTTCATTCTGGCTTTACTTTCACTGCTAGGAATTGTGCTATACATATTTGCTGTTTTTTTTCTGGTTGACACTTGGGAGGCTCTATCTTATTGAGAAAACTCCATTTTCTCTAGATTGTCAAATGTGTTTATATGTAATTTTTCTTAAGAGTTTTTTTTACTGAATTTTTAAACCTGTGGCATTCTTTGAGAATTTAATTTTCATTTTTATATCTATTTTATTGATTATGCCACTATAGTTGTCCCATATTTTTGTCCCTATTATGCTCCTCCACCCTGTATCCCACCTCTCACCAGCATTCCCTGACCTTAGTTCATGTCCATGCATCATACATATAACTTCTTTGGTTTCTTCTTTTCCTATACTATTCTTAAACTCTCTCTGTCTATGTTGTACCTACCATTTATGCTTTGTAATCCCTCCACCTTTACCCCATTCTGCTCCCCACCCACCCCCTACTCACATTCTTCAATATGATCTCCATTTCTGTAAATCCATCACTGTTTTAGCTGCTTCCTTAGTTCATTGTTTTTGTTTTTTTGTTTTGAGGTCCAGTTGTTGCTAGTTGTGAGTTTATCATCTTACTGTACATATCTTTGATCTTCTTTTGCCCAGATCAGTCCCTTTAAAATTATATGAATAGTGTGTGGTGTTGATGAACTGCTCTAACTTGACCTTATCTATGAAGCACTTTGTCTGCCCTTCCATTCTAAATGGTAGCTTTGCTGGATTGAATAGGTAATCTAGCTTGTAGATCCTTGACTTTCATGACTTTGAATACTTCTTTCCAGTTCCTTCTTGCCTGTATGGTTTCTTTTGAGAAATCAGCTGATAGTTTAATGAAAACTCCTTCCTAGGCAACCGTTACCTTTTCTCTTACTGCTTTTAAGATTCCCTCCTTATCTTTGATCTTGGTTAATGTAATTATGATGTTCCTTGGTGTTTGCTTCCTTGGGTCCAAATTCCTTGGGACTCTCTGAGCTATCTGGACCTCCTGGAAGTCTATTTTCTTTGCCAGATTAAGGAAATTCTCTTTCAACATGTTTTCAGATAAGTGTTCAACACCTTGCTCTTTCTCTTCTTCTTCTTCTGGTACCCGTATGATTCACATGTTGGAATGTTTAAAATTCTCCTGGCAGTTCCTAAGCCTCTCCGCATGTTTTTGAATTTTTGTTTCTTCATTCTGTTCAGGTTGAATGTTTATTTCTTCCTTTGATTAAAAATCATTGATTTGAGTCTCAGTTTCATTCCTGTCACAGTTGGTTCCCTGTACAACTTCCTTTATTTCAATTTGCATAGCCTTCACTTCTTCCTCTATTTTGTGACGATACCCAACCACTTGTGTGAACACCCCAATTACCATTGTTGTGAACTCTGCATCTGATAGGTTGGCTATGTCTTCATCTCTTAGTTGTACTTTTTGTGGATCTTTCATCTGTTCTTTTATTTGGGTCATATTTTGTTTTGCTTCCATGCACTTGTTACATAGTAAGGGTTTGAGCCTTTGGTATTTGCCAGGGTGGGACACCCTGTGTCACATGGTGGGGATGTATGTTGGGGAATGGTCCAAAGGGTACCAATGGTGCTTTCCTGACTCTTTGGTGATTTCAGTCACTTCCTCTGCTACCCAAAAGCAAATTGGGTCCTGCTGGTTCTGATTCTTTCCTGTGTGGTTTTATGTATTTTCTAGGATGCCATGGGTCTCTTCAATGGACCCTTCTGTGAGTCTGGGAGTTTTTCCTGCCAATACCACACTCACAGATTTTTTCAGTCAGAGGTTTTGTGAATTTATTTCCCCACTTTGGAACCCTGGATTTCATGGACTGTCTTGTTCCCCATATGTCTCTCCTGGTTTACCTACACACAAAGGTAGGGCCATGGGATTCACCAGAGAAAAAGATCATCCGGTCCACCAGCCACCACCCTGCCTGCCCCAGTAGTGCAGCCAATGCCTTCCTGCAAGTACCCTCCAATGAGGCTACATGTCTCTGCCCCTCCTTTCTGTGGGGGAGGGGCCTGAGAGGGAATAACACAGCTCAGCTGCTCAGCTGCTCAGCTCTAGCCCTTTTTCCAATGAAACCTACCACAAGCCTGGGACTTTCTCCCACCACAGCAACCCCCACTGTACTCCACAGTCTGCTCTAAGTCTCAGTTTCCTATTAGTCAGCCCCTAACACATAGTCTGTGGCCTCACTATGGTTTCTCTCAGCCAGCCACACCCACACAGTCCAAAACTGCACCTCATGTTCTCTCTATCTCTCCATCTCACATGTCTGCTTGGCCTGGTTGACTGTTTCTTTATTTTCTGGCACATCTGGTTGTTTATTGATGTTAGATTGGTTGATATCTTACTTTTGGTTTTGCATGGAAGTAAAGGGTTTCTACCTACCCCACCATCTGGCCAGAACATCCATCTGGTTTTGAGTTGTTTTTCTAAGATTTTATTTCTTTGTTTTTAGTGGGGGAGGGAGGAACAGAGAAAGAAAGAGGAACATCAATGTGTAGCACCCTCTCACACACCCCTTAATGGGAACTTAAACCAAAAGGCAGGCACAATTATTCTTTTAGTTTTACACCTACATGGTGTCAGCTTGTTATGCTCTCTCAGTGCTCCTTCATAGCCCTTTGTTTCATTGACACTATAAGGATTTATCAGATGTTCATTGGCCACATAAAGGCTTGTTAATTCCTCTGTTATTGGCTCAAATTCTTTACTTGTAATGAACTATCTCACCTCAACTAAATTGTCCAATTACCCCTTTGTTAAATCTAAAATGTTCATAAGGAGGGTATGAAACTTTGATTTACTGCAAAACGTAAAACAATCATCATCCTTAACAGCAATCCAAAAAACCCTATGCAGCCCAATGTTCATAGCAGCACAATTTACAATAGCCAAGTGATAGAAGCAACCTAAGTGCCCATCAGGAAATTAATGGATCAAAAAACTATGGGATATTCAACAATGGAATTCTATGTAGCAGAAAGAAAGGAGTTCCTACCCTTTATGAGAGCATGGATGAAACTGGAGACCATTATGCTAAGTGAAATTAGCCAGGCAGTGAAATAAAAATATCATGTGATCTTACTTTTAATAGAAATGTAATTGACAAAATGAACAAGGAAGTAAAATATAACAAAAGACATTGAGATTGAAGAAGATGGTGGTGGAGTAGGACAGAGAGGAATCCACCCACACATGGGAGAAAAACCTGGACGATCTGTGGAGGAACACAGCAAATAGCCAACAGTGCCCCAGCATATAGGAAAATAGGAGTCCAGAAAGTGTAGAAGACACTGAAGGTCCGAAGGACCCACGCCGAGGTGGCAGGCTGAGGCTGCTGCCCCTGCCGTGCTTGGCACCAGGGACCCATCACTGGGTTTGCTATAGACTATTTGGGAGCTGAGGGCCAGCAGCAGGGTCCTTGGGAGAGTTTCCCTCCCTACCCAGCCAGGATCGGTATGAAAAACAGGGGAAAGACCTGTTTGCTTGAAGAGTCAGAGAGGAAAATGGGATCAAGGAGGCAAACACAGGGGCCTTGATCACCAATGGAATCTGTGGTCACCAGGTTGAAAGAATTGAGAGTCGCAGTGTTGAGCTCCGACCCTGACTACCCCTTGTCCGGCTGAAGAATAGGACTGAGCTGTGCGACAGGATTGAGTGGGAGAAAATTTTTGAAAAATAAATTGCTTGAGGGATCCTCCTGTGACAGTGCTTGGCTGACTACCCACCCAGCGTGGCAGCAATCCTGAGGTAGGGCGCAAGGCCTTGTGTTCCCCTGTAGCACTGGGAGGGGTTCTCGCCCAAGCCTGCTGGACCAGGGAAGCCTGGCCTAGATGCGAGCACATCCCAGCCACAGCGGTGACTCCCAGGGAAAGAGTGCTCTGAAAAGGACCTGGATTCCCTGGGTAGGGCACTGGGGAGAGGTGCTGGACTGGATCTGGGGAGAGTGCTCAGGAGACTGGCTGAGTACACTGAGAACGGAGAAACGCCACACCAATCACCCCTCAGCCTGCTGCAGGCAGTGAGACCAGAAAAACCTGTTTGGCTAGGTGGAAACCAACAAAAAGTGTTTTTTTCTTAAAGTAATCTTTTATGTTTTAACTTTATTATTGTTTTATCTTTCAATACCTTTTCCCTCTCCTTCCTTATTTCTTGTTTTATTCCTTCTTCCTTTCTTTCCAAACATCCCTTTTTCCTCCCTTCTGCTGCGTTTTTTTCCCCAAGTGAGACCAAAAACTTGGAACTGTGAAAAGACCAGAGTTGGACCCAAAAAGGGGGCATCCCAACAGCTGAGACAGAGAGACAAATTTCACTTTGCTATAGCAGAGAAACTACAAGTTACTGCATATTTGTATTATTATTATTTTTCATTATTCTTACATCTTTTATTTTAATTGTATATTTGTATTCCTCTCCTTTCTGTATAGTCTTCTTTGCCTTGGCTGATTATATTGTATCATTTGCCAGGTTTCCCCTATCTTCTTATTCATAGTGTATTGCTAATTTACTGTCCTTTACTTTACCTGTGCTCCATTAGCACACTATTGAAGGTCCAATACTCCCTATTCTTGGTATCTCATAGATTCTGTCACATGATTGTTGCTCTAATATTATTGTAGATAATAGCTGTTCCATACTATGGTAAATACTACACAACCCCCTCCCATATCTTAGCCCACTTCATTGTTTCCTGAACTATATTACCATAGTGGTTAACTCTATTCTCTCTCACACTACACCTATTTACTATCCTTTATTCTCACCTTACCACAGAATCTGACCTCCCACAATCTCACTGTTTTCTAGATCAAACTCACAAACCTTCCCTACCCAGCAAGAGTATTATCTTCTTTCCATTCTTTTTAAAAAGTGGCTAGTAGGGTCGAAGATTATGGTTATCACTATACATAGCCAAAGAATCTCCTAGCTCTTCTCTACCAGCTGCTACTGTAAATATCATAGAATACTCTCCTGCTGTCATAAACCATTTTGCCTCCCCCCAACTGATCACAAAAAAAGTAGGTGGAAGTGGTGAACACCAGAATACCCACTAGAAGAGGAACTCCAACAACAAAGGAACCATCAACAGATAGAAGGTGAAGGAGAGAGTGGAAACCACACAAACCTCAATCCAAGACCTATCTGGAAATACAACTAAACAGTGGAGAAACTACCCAGTGCAAACAACTGAACAAGAGCAAAAGAGAATCCTGAAAACCCTGTACAAAGAACTAGCTTCAACACAAACCGCCCTCACCAGTACAACAAATTAAAATAAGTAGTGGACAGAGGGACCATCAGTTCACCAGCTGATGGGAGGGACCCGCAAAAGAAAGACCCCAAAACAACCAAAACCCCAAAATAAACTCAGAGCCACCATAAAGGATAGCACAAGACAATTGGCTGGGGAGATCAAGAAGACTACATCACTGAATCTCACAGGTATTATACCACAGGTGTCCACATCATAAACCCAGGAAGCCAGAAGAAATCAATTTAAGAAGCTGAAGCTAACAAGAGAAGTCTCAAACAATGGGAAGATGAAGAAAAAATCCCCAAATGAAAAAAAAGGAGGAGGCCTAAGAAAGAATGCTAGATGAAATAGGAGCAAGTCAGCTATCAGATATTAAATTCAAAGCACTGGTTATCAGGAAGTTCAAAGGGCTCACAATGAGCTACCAGAAACTACAGAGGAATTACAATGAACTCACTGAAAACTATATCAACATGAAAAAGGAAACAGAAACTATCAGCAAGGGCCAAGAGGAAATGAAGAATACAATTTCTGAACTGAAGGACACAGTGGAAGAAATCAAAAGCAGGACTGATGAAGGAGAAGATTGGATCAGCGAGTTGGAGGACAAAATAGAAAAAAACTCCCAGAAAGAGCAAGCAAAGGAAAAGAGGCTCAGAAAGAATGAAGAGGGGTTAAGAGAAATGCAAGATAATATGAAACATAATAATATCCGAATAATAGGAATACCAGAAGGAGAAGAAGAACAAGGGATAGAAAATCTATTTGAAAAAGTAATGATGAAAAACTTCCCTAATTTGATAAGAGAAACATTCATACAAATCCAGAAAACCCAGAGAATTCCAGTCAAGAGGAACCCAAAGAGGCTCACTTCAAGACACATCATCATTAAAATGACAAAATTCCAAGGTAAAGAGAGAATCTTAAAGGCAGCAAGGGAGAAAAAAAAGTGACATGCAGGGGAGCCCCAATAAGGTTAGCTGCTGACTTCTCAATGGAAACTCTCCAAGTGAGAAGAGAATGGCAAGAAATATTCCAAGTAATGAGAACCACAAGGCTGCAACCAAGGCTACTTTACCCATCAGGGCTCTCAATCAAGATAGAAGGCCAAATAAAGAGCTTCCAAGATAAAAGAAGTCTAAAAGAATATGCCTGCACCAAACCAGCTCTACAAGAAATACTAAAAGTATTTCTGCTTTAAGGAAAGGAAGGAAAAGAGAGGGACAGAGAAGAACTGTGGTACAAAAATGGCAATGAAGAAGTACCTATCAATAATAACCTTAAATGTAAATGGATTAAATGCTCCAATCAAAAGACAAAGAATAGCTGAATGGATAAGAAAGCATGGCCCACACATATGCTGCCTACGGGAGACCCACCTCAGGACAAAAGACCATTACAGATTAAAAGTGAAAGGATGGAAACAAATTTTCCAAGAAAATGGTCAAGAAAAAAAAAGCCGGGATAGCAATTCTCATATCAGGCAAAATAGACTTCAAAAAAAGGGCCATAAAGAGAGACCCAGAATGTCACTTCCTAATACTCAAGGGAAGAATCCACCAAGAAGACATACACATTGTAAATATATATGCACCCAACATAGGAGCACCCAAATATATAAAGAAAATCTTAGAAGATTTCAAAAGAGATATTGACAACAACACAATTATAGTAGGGGACTTTAACACCCCACTGTCAAAAATGGACAGATCTTCCAAACAAAATATCAAAAAAGATATTGTGGCATTGAACAATGCCCTAGATAAAATGGACTTGACGGATATATATAGAGCCATTCATCCCAAAGAAGCTAAATACACATTCTTTTCACATGCACATGGAACATTTTCAAATATAGACTACATGATAGGGCACAAAACAAACCTCAACAAATTTAAGAAAATTGAAATCATCCCAAGCATTTTCTTCGATCATAAGGGACTGATACTGGAAACAAACCCCCAGAGAAAAGGCCCAAAACACTCAAAATCATGGAGATTGAATAGCAAGCTATTAAATAATGAATGGGTCAAGAATGAAATTAGGGAAGAAATCAAAAAGTTTCTGGAAACAAATGAAAATGAATTCATGACAATCCAAAACTTATGGGACGCAGCGAAGGCAGTCCTGAGAGGGAAGTTCATAGCAATACAGGCCTACCTAAAAAAGATAAACATTTCAAACAAACAGCCTAACCCTATGCCTACAAGAACTCAAGGAATGACAACAGAGACAGCCCAGAGCAAGGAGAAGTGAGGAAATAACCAAGATCAGAGCAGAATTAAATGACATAGAGACTAAAATCACAATTCTAAGGATCAATGAATCCAGGAGCTGGTTTTTTGAAAAGATAAATAAAATTGACAAGCCTTTAAGCAGGCTCATCAAGAAAAGAAGAGAGAGGACCCAAATAAACACAACCAGAAATGAAAGAGGAAAGATTACAACTGACACCACAGAAATACCAAAGATTGTAAGAAATTACTATGAAGAACTGTATGCCAAGAAATTTGAAAACTTAGGTGAAATGGACAAATTTCTAGAAAAACATAATCTTCCAAAACTCAATGAAGAAGAAGCAGAAAGTCTGAGCAGACTAATTACAGCAAATGAAATTGAAGCAGCAATAAAAAAAACTCCCAACACAGAAATGCCCTGGACAAGATGGTTTCACAGGAGAATTCTACAAAGTATTTAAGAAAGAGCTAATCCCTATTCTTCACAGACTATTCCAAAAAAACTAAAATGATGGAAGACTCCCAAACTCTTTTTATGAAGCCAGCATCACCGTAATCCCAAAACCAGATAAAGATGCAACAAAGAAAGAAAACTTCAGGCCAATATTGCTGATGAACACAGTCGCTAAAATCCTCAACAAAATACTGGCAAACCACATCCAACAATGCATTATAAAGATCATACAACATGACCAAGAGGGATTCCTCCCAGGGTTGCAAGGATGGTTTAATATTTGCAAATCAGTAACTGTAATACATCACAAAAACAAAAGCAAAGACAAAAATTATATGATCATATCAATAGATGTGGAAAAAGCTTCTGATTAGGTACAACACTCATTTATTATTAAAACAATCAGCAAAGTACGAATAAAGGGAATATTCCTCAATATAATAAAGGCTATATATGAGAAACCTACAGCCAACACCATACTCAATGGGCAAAAACTAAAAGCTTTCCCACTAAGATCAGGAACAAGACAAGGTTGTCCACTTTCACCAATTCTATTCAATATAGTATTGGAAGTTCTAGCCACAATGATCAGAAATAAAGGTAATAAAAGGTATCCAAATCGGAAAGGAAACAAAATTGTCATTGTTTGCAGACGACATGATAATGTACATGGAAAATCCTATAGCCTCTACTAAAAAACTGCTTGAACTAATAAATGAATTTGGCAAAATGGCAGGTTACAAAGTCAATATCCAGAAATCAAAGGCATATTTGTATACCAATAATAAAACAGCAGAAGCAGAAATCAAGAAGAAAAAAATACCATTCTATACAGCAAAAACAAAAATAAAATATCTGGGAATAAACCTAACCAAGGAGGTAAAAGCACTGTACGCAGAATACTACACAACACTGAAGAAGGAAATTAAGGAAGACACAAACAAATGAAAACATATACCGTGTTCACGGATTGGAAGAATTAACATCATCAAAATTTTCATACTACCCAAAGCAATTTACAGATCCAATGTAATACCTATTAAAGTACCAATGACATATTTCACAGACATAGAACAGACACTTCAAACATTTACATGAAACCATAAAGGACCCCAAATAGCTGCTGCAATTTTGAGAAAGAAGAACAAAGTAGGAGGTATCATGTACTAAACTGTATTGTGAGGCCACTATAATCAAAACAGCCTGGTACTGACATAAAAACAGGCACATAGACCAATGGAACAGAACACAGAGCCCAGAAATAAACCCAACTCTCTACAGTCAATTAATATTCAACAAAGAGGGCAGCAACATAAAATGGAGTAACAATAGCCTCTTCAACAAATGGTGTTGGGAGAACTGGACAGCTACATGCAAAAAAATGAAACTCAAGCACCAACTTACACCATACACCAAAATAAATTCAAGGTAGATAAAAGATTTAAATATAACCCATTACACCATTAAAGTCCTAGAGGAGAACATTGACAGAAAAATCTCAGATTTTCATGCAGCAACATTTTTACTGACATTTTCATGTCCCTAGAGCAAGGGACATAAAGGGAAGAATAAACAAATGGGATCTCATCAAAATTAAAACCTTCTGCATGGCTAAACAAAACAGTACTAAAATAAAAAGAGAAACAACCATATAGAAAGACATATTTGCCAATGATACTTCAGAGAAGGTTTTAATCTCCAGTATGTATAAGAACTTACATAACTTCACTCTAGAAGACACGCAACCCAATTAAAAAGTGGATAAAGGACTTGAACAGACACTTCAAGGAGGACATACAGAAGATCCAGAGACACATGAATAAATTCTCAACATTGCTATCTATCAGAGAGATGCAAATTAAAACCACAGTGAGATACCACTTGACACCAGTCAGAATGGCCATCATAAACAATGCAACAAACAACAAATGTTGGAAAGGTTGTGGGGAAAAGGCGACCCTAGTTCACTGTTGGTGGGATTGCAGACTGGTACAACTATTATGGAAAACAGTATGGACTTTTCTAAGAAAACTAAAAATGGATCTGCCTTTTGACCCAGCAATTCCACGTTAGGAGTATATCCTAAGAATCCTGAAACACCAATCCAAAAGAACCTATGCACCCCAATGTTTACAGCAGCACAATTTACAATAGTCAACAGTTGGAAGCAGCCTAGGTGCCCATCAGTAAATGAATGGATCCAAAAACTATGGTACATTTACACAGTGGAATTTTATGCAGCAGAAAGAAGAAGAAGCTCTTACCCTTCACGACAGCATGGATGGAACTGGAAAGCATTATGCTGAGTGAAATAAGCCAGGTGGTGAAAGACAAATAACATATGATCTCACCTTTAATGGGAACCTAAACAACAAAACAAACAAGGAAGCCAAATATAACCAAAGACACTGAAATAGAGAACAGGTGGGCAGTGACCAGAGGGGAGGGAATTTCAGGGGAAAAGAAGAGGCTTTACAGGAATAGGTATAAAGGACACCTGGAGAACAACTAAGGGGGAGAGGGCTGGGATAGGAGTAAAAGACATAAAACTGTACTTGAACAACAATTAAATAAATCTAAAAAATACATTGAAATTGAGAACAGGCTGACAGTGACCAGAGGGGAGAAGGAGATAATGGGGGAAAAGGGTGAAGGGGTTACAGGAACAATTATAAAGAACACATAGACAATAACGATGGGAGTGTGAAACAGCGGAAGATGGTGGGGAGGGTTGGGTGGTGGGAAGTTATGGGGGAAATGGCATAAAACTGTATTTGAACAACAATAAAAATGTTTAAAAAATAAATTTTTGGGAACCACATTGCCTGGTTTCAGGAGTTTTAACTGCCCCCCATGGATAAGGCTGAGTGATCAACCTCAGGCTGTGAGCCACTAAGGAGACAAAGCTTATCTCTGGCAGTGGAGCTGCTTCTGCTTCCTCCCCTGCTCCCAATGCTTGGTTGGTTAGTCAGTGACAGATAAGAGCCCTTTGAGTGGGGGCAACCTAAGCCAGACATGATCACTTGAGAGGCCTTCAAGAAAGGACTCAGGGGCTTCAGCAAAGAGGGAGTGATGGACCCTCATCCCCAGGCTATTCTGGCGTAGCCTGAGTCCCCGTTTCCATCTGTGAGAAGTGCTTCCTGGTTCTAATCCACTTAAACCTAAAAACCTATGACTAGGAAGGCTATGCAGCTCCTTGCTGGCCAGAGCGGGTTCCAGGTGATCAGGCCTAAGAAAGAATATGTAAAATTCCGTGAAACCTGATTTATTTATTTATTTATTTAAAATATATTTTATTGATTATACCATTACAGTTGTTCTATTCCCCTCCTTCATTCCCCTCCACCCGCACACTCCCTCCCCCACCCTTCTCCCCCCCTTAGTTTATAACCACGTGTCTCAAGTTCTTTAGGTTCTATATTTCCCCCACTATTCTCACCCTCCCCCCTATCTATTTTCTACCTACCATCTATGCTATTTTCTGTGCCTTCTCCCCACTTCTCCTCCTCCCACCCCCCTGTTTCTAACCCTCCATGTGTTCTTCATTTCTATGGTTCCACTTCTGATCTAGCTGTCCTCTTGGTTTGCTTTTGTTTTAGGTGTGGTTGTTAGTAACTGTGAGTTTGCTGTCCTTTCACTGTTCATATTTTTCATCATCTCTTTCTTATATGAGTCCCTTTAGCATTTCATATAATAAGGGCTTGGTGATGATGAACTCCTTGAACTTGACCTTATCTGAGAAGCACTTTATCTGTCCTTCCATTCTAAATGAAAGTTTTGCTGGATAAAGCAATCTTGGCTGTAGGTCTTTGGATTTCATGACTTGGAATACTTCTTTCCAGCCCCTTCTTGCCTGTAAGGTCTCTTTTGAGAAATCCGCTGACAGTCTGATGGGTACTCCTTTGTAGGTGACTGTCCCCTTATCCCTTGCTGCTTCTAGGATTCTCTCCTTCATTTTAGTCTTGGCTAATGTAATTATGATGTGCCTTGGTGTGTTCCTTCTTGGGTCCAACTTCTTTGGGACTCTCTGAGCTTCCTGGATTTCCTGGAAGTCTATTTCCTTTGCCAGACTGGGGAAGTTCTCCTTTATTATTTGTTCAAATAAGTTTTCCACTCGTGGCTGTTTCTTTCCCCCTTCTGGTACCCCTATAATCCGGATGTTGGAACGTTTAAAGATGTCCTGGAGGTTCCTAAGCCTCTCCTCATTTTTTTGAATTCTCATTTCTTCATTCCTTTCTGGTCGGATGTTTCGTTCTTCCTTCTGGTCCATTCCATTGATTTGAGTCCCAGTTTCCTTTCCATCACTATTGGTTTCCTGGACATCTCCCTTCATTTCAATTAGTTTGGCCTTCATATGTTTCTCTAATTTGTGACTGTACTCTACCAATTCTGTGAGCATCCTGATAAATAGTGTTTTAAATTGGGCTTCTGAGAGCCTGGCAATCTGTTGGTCGCTTAGAGTTATTGGCTCTGGGACTTTGAGTTCTTCTTGAGCCATCCTTTGGGCTATTTGTGCCTGTTAAGTAGCAGGAACGGAGCCCTAGGTTTTCACCAGAGCAGGGCAACTCAGTTGCTGGGTTGTGACGTTGTATGTGGGGGCGGGGTCAAAGAGGGACAATGGCTTCTCTCCAGCGCCCGCCGCCGCAGCCGCCGCGACCCCCACCAGCACCGCAGCCACCACGGTCACCAGGGCCACGCGCCCCGTTCCTCGGCACGCGGGTGTGCCACGGCTGTCAGCCCTCCACCACTGGGTTTGCCCCCTGGGGCCTGTGTGGTCCGTCTCACTGCGCGCGAATGTGCGACCTTGGTCAGTCTGTTCCACACCTGACTAGTTCTGGGCTGCCTGCACTCCTAGATCTGCCCTGGCTGACCCAGCTCTGCTGCTGGCTCCACCTCTTACCGTCCTGGTTGAACAGTTTGTAGCTGTCGGACTTCCGTATAATTCGGTTTTCTGGCCTCTGGGTGTGTGGTAGTTCACCAAAACTTTTGTTGTATCCAAACTTGGTTGTGGGAGAAGGCACAGTGTTTCCACCTATGCCTCCATCTTGGCGGAAGTCCCCAAACCTGCTTTTTTTAGAATGTTCTTATTTAAATGATCAGGGTTCAAGCAAAAAGTTTGTTACTCAAAGTTTTATGGCTCTTTAGCTATCTGACCCTGACTGAGAATAAGCTCTCATAGTTCTTTGAATGCTATCTATTGTTTGATCCTTACCTGTATTGCACAAAATGAACCCAATAAAGGCCATTGAAGAAGAGGCTCTTGGTCCTTCTCCTGTGAGAGGTTGACCACCTTTCCTCCCCAAGCAGATCATATCTCGGCAGTATTATTTTCATTTGTGGTGGAAGGGGGGACTTGCAGCCAAAGTTGCTCCCCCACAATAAATACAAGTGTTAAAAATAAAAAAAATATTAACATTATTATAATGAGTCTTTTTTTGCGCAGTGTCTCCAAATTAGAAAACAATGACATTTTGCAGACCATTTTGCTTCATGTCAGGGGCAGATCAAGCCTCAGTAGCTTAGAGAGAATGTGGAGAGATGTGTTTTAGAAGGAGCTTGAGCAGCCATCCAAATCCTTAAGCTTCTGTATTCTAGTCTCTATACTGAGGGTGTTTCTTGCAGACTCATGGGACAATGCACTTAAGGCAGAGTATTGCTACAGGAATATCTGTTGTTCCTCACCTAAAAATGCCCTGAAGGAAATAATTGTATGTATTTTTTCAAACCAGTAAAACAGAAATTGTACCTTTATAGCTCAGAATATTCTTATGTTAAAAAGCTCCATTCCTACACCCATGTCCATAAGGAACTCAGAGTTTCTGGGTGATGTTCACACATGATCCTTTTGGTAGTTCCTAGGAATGTTGCCTGCATTGCGTCTCTTTTCCACTTAACTAGTGTGAAGATAACATCAGCTCATCTGTGAATGAAACTTGAATCTTGAGGGCTATCTAGGAAGTACTGGAAAGAGGTGTCCCATGTACCTGTGGCAATGACCATTCAATGTAGAACAACCATGTACATGACTACCTAGCTGTTCAACTCTCTGGCATTTAATACTATGCAGTATATAGTAAACCAGCTTTTCACTAGGTGATTACTAGCTTTTTCAAAAACACAAGATGACCCTGTCTATCTTTAGCTTCTATCTGGGAATATCCATCATCCCTCTGAGCCTCAACTTACCTCTCTGAAATTGGGTAGTTGAATAAAATTTGTGTAATTCTTAGCAGGGTTAATTGTATCAGCCATGACCAGTGCATACTTGGGTCTTTGTTGAACATAATATACTGATGGAAATACTGTGCTTCTTCACATTTATAACTTTCCACTTTTTTCATTAAAATTTCTCTGCCTTTTTCCTCACTGGCCTATGGCAATTTAGACTTTGGAAAATCACCTGGAAAGAAACCTGTTAAGAAATTACATATGCTATTTTTCTAGCATACATAATTCATTTCGTCCCTGTTGTGGCCAGATAAAGAGTCTCTGGGAGCTGCAGAGAAGCCTCCGACTAACTCAGATATATGGTACAAAGTTGTATGGTGTTTAATTATTCAACTACACACATATATGTATATAAATACATATACATGCACACCTATACATATATGTATATGGTTTGTATGTGTGTATATGTATATACATATACACACATATATGATTGTTTATGCTAGCTGCAGGCACTTTCTGTGAAATAGCATAACTCATGAAAAAATTGCATACCATTCTGGTGCTTCAGATTTAGTAGAAATGTAGAGAAAATAGACATCATATGGTTCTCTTCTCCATGTAGCACAGATGGTATTTTTGGAGTTTTCTATGCATCTGGAGGCTTGTTTCCAACACTGCACATATTGATCAATCACAGGAACATTTAACAATGTGATTAATCTTTGACTTTAGAAAAAGGGCCTCATGTTACCACAGAGAATGTGGTGGAAAGAAAAGCCTTGCATTGTGAGTGAGGATATCCTAGTCAAAGTCTGGATTCTGTCCAAGCCTATCTTATGGCGTGGACTGTATTTACCCTTTTCAGTGCAGCTGATGGCTTTGTTCCTGTGCCCTTCACACACAAATTCTTCATTACCAGCCTGTGCCAACCAGTTTGTGAGGCCAGAGTCTCTGAAGTTTAACTCCACAAGGACAGTTGTACAAAACATTGTGAGATCCCTGAGAAAAATACTCCTATTTTACCCACATTTTCTGCATGCTGAGTTTTTTGCATGCAGAAAATGTGCATGCAGAAAATGTGCATGCATTCTGGTATAATTTAAAAAACAGGTTGAGGGATAATGTGGCCAAGAATTTCACATTAGGATCTTGAAACTGCCACAGAGCACTGAAGTTTCATTTGGCCTCTTTCTTCTCTAATAATGTGATTTTAAAAAGCACTTATCTCAGAGGGCCATTTTGAGAGTTAAATGTGAGATAAAATGGTTAAATAAGAAAAATTTTATTTTAAGTACTGAGTTTCAAAAATATTACCAAGATAATAATGGCCAGAGTTGTAGGAAACTAGAATCAGCTATATAAAAAAGGAAAACTCAAACATCATTGCTATTACCTGAAACTGTGTTCTCTGGGAAACCCCAAAATTGAAAAATATATATATAGAGAGAGAGAGAAGGAGCATAACTTAAAAAGAATTCCTCAGGCTTTCCCCCCCATTCATATACTGATGGTCTCTAAGTCTGCCTACAAATCTTAGCTAATATAAATCTCATTGAAATAAAAGGGAGTGTTTCTGAACAGTACTTTGTGTGCCACTGCCACTGCAACTCTCCAGAGGCAAAAACTTCAGAAGCAAAGGTCTCTTTTCAAAAGGAGATACTGAAGCATATCAAGTCACAGCTTCAAACACTTAAGCCCACCAATTAAGGCTAAAATCTAATACTTGTGTTGACCAGTCTTTTCCCTGTTAGTTTCAATAGTTGTCTTGTTTCCACAAAGTTAGCTTACAAAATAAAAACAACATAATATGCAAAAACTACACAATTCTAGAAAAATGGCAGGCTTCTGCCTCATAGCCTGTTCCCTGGAAAATAGAAAAAAAAATAAACCTGTTACTCTCTGCCATGTCAGCCTGACACTAACATTTGCCCTGAGTTTCTACCCATAAGAAAATGAAATGCATTGGGAAATTGGGGCAACTCCAGCACAATCATTCAGGCCTCCTTCTGGAAAAACATCCTGAAAGCACAAGACAGAGAGTCCCACTACAGGATAGAGAGAATTCCAGCAAGACCCAGATTCTCCCAGTTAGAGACAATCAGTACTTTTTTTTTACCCCACTGGCTCTAGAAGCTTTCAGCTTCTTGGACAATCTCATCC
Organism: Sturnira hondurensis; assembly: GCF_014824575.4. Taxonomy (NCBI): domain Eukaryota; kingdom Metazoa; phylum Chordata; class Mammalia; order Chiroptera; family Phyllostomidae; genus Sturnira; species Sturnira hondurensis. Next base: position 1,558,248 of record NW_028095541.1, on the reverse strand, counting down.
TAGACTGCCCATTATTGTGTTGCAAACTCAACCTATTTCCTCTCTATACCTCCCCAGTGATCTGAATTATCTTAATCAGATCTATTTGTATCAGAGGTGCACATATTTTTTTTCTAATTAGTGTTTCCATTTCTTCAGATACAATTCCAGAAGTGGAAATGCTGGGAAGTTAGGCAATTTAATTTTCAATATTTTGAATAATCTGCCAAGAATTTTCTATAGTTTCTGTAGTAATTCACATTCCTAAAAATAGTGTTTGAGGCCCTGGATAGTGAGGTTCAGTGGATTGAGCACCACCTTGTGAACCAAAGGGTTGCTGGTTCCACTTTTCAGTCAGGGCACATGCCTGGGTTGCTGCACGACACTGGTGCAGGGCTCATGAGAGGCAGCCACACATTGATGTTTTTCTCTTTCTCTTTTTCTTTCCCTGCTCCCTCTCTAAAAATAAGTAACTAAACATCTTTTTTTAAAAGCAGTTCATGAAGAAATTTACATAATTTAATAATTTTTGACCATTAAAAAGATATCTTTTGAAGTGGCATCGATGGTTGTAGGGTGTATCATGCTAATTGAAATTAGACAGAGAAAGAAAAAGACCACATAAATTCATTTATAAGTATAATATAATTAACAAAATAAACACAAAATATGAACAGAATCATGGAAACTAAACAGAGACTGACAGATGTCAGAAGAGTTGGGTTTGAAAGCTCTTTAGAAATAATGAAAAAATAGAAAGAAAAATCCTCATAGACAAGAGGAAATGTATGATGATCAAAGAAGGGAAGGGGTAGTAGAATAGGGGAAATAAGTATTGATAGAAAAAGATTTGACTTTGGATAATGAAAACACAATAATGTAGACCAATAATGTGTAATAAAATTGTACACTTGAAACCTTTATTGATTTAGTATGCCATATCAACTGTATAAATTCAACACACGATAAATAAAAACACCTCCACATGTTTCTCTGGTTCTTGTTCTAGAATTTAAGCACCAAAGCCTAAGTTAGAATAGCTCTCCCCCCAAATACATTGTTTTTCAAAAGGAAAAAACCCCTTGAACTCGAGAATAAGTGTCATCAGTGAGTCAAAATCAGAAATCCCCAAGGTCAATTCCTACAATTCTACTACCTTTGAGAAGAGGTGGCATCTCCCTTGTACCCCACACTGGACTTCTCAGGCTAATCCCTTCTGATCAGCCACTGCCACCCCTAAGTGAGAATAGAACCAATCCTCTCAGAAACCCAGGTATTGTGGACTCATGGAGGTCTTGAAGTCCCCTCAGAGTTTATTTCTTCCTTTGGGAAATAGATACATGCATTTCTATCTCTCAAGTATATGTTAGAATGTCCACTTATCCAACACTTGCACATAGAAATGTGTATTATAGTGGTACATTGTGCAATGTTTGGGCCTGTCTGCTTGTCAACAAACTAGCACTCATTCTAGGTCCAGTATAGACAGCCCCTACTGCCCTGAATCTACTGCTCCATATTGTCCCTTTAGTTAAACACATTACCCTATTTTTTGGCCATATTTTGTGTTTGTGGTGGGTAAATGCCCCCAGGTTGCAAACAGTTGACTTTTAATTATTATATATACATACTGTGATATATATTTAATTATTATGAAGCTAGTTTATACTTTTGTTGAGAGTTTCTCTGAGGTCTCTCATTTGGATTCAAAACCTAAACAGTACTTTATTTGGAAGGTGGACAATTGTCATTGTTATTTGTGTCTCCATAGTTAAGAAGTAAGGGCAACATTGACAAGATCAAGATCTCTTCTCTTTCAGCCTCAAATATAGGGGAAATTTTTAATTTATATTTCTTATCTGTACTCCTTAACTGAATGAGAGTATAACTTTTGCTGTGTGTGATATCCTGGTGGAAAATAAAATAAACCCTAGAGAGAAAACTTCACTCTATGAAATTTCTGAATTAGAGAATCTGTACCACAGTAGTTAATTTTTTCTTTATGTAGATAACAGCCATCAGCAGACAGAATATGTTTGGATAGTTGCCTGTATATTGAAGTCAAATATTTGAAATAGAGAAGAAATAGTATCTTAAATTATGTACCATAGAATAGATAAAGAAGATGTCATTAAAAGTACAATTCTGAGGAAAAACCTGGGCAAAAGAGAACGTGTAGTGTGAGTGGCTATTATTCTAATCAAACAATGTTGAATTCACTTGTGGCTAGTTGATCACAATTGCTCCAGCTTGCTACCAGTTGCAAAAGCTGTAGACAAGATTTTTTATATATTTCCCTCTGTGTGGCAGCATGTGGTAAAGGATGTATAGCGGGATTCTGATTTCTTCTGATATTTGTGTCTTCTGTTCTTTATTTCACATATGATTGAGGAAAGTCAGCACCCAAGGTACAGAACAGACCAGTAGGAGCAGCCTACATGTTTTTGGCACAAGTTGTGGATCCTTTTGTCATTTTGGTTAAACAAAGGAAACGGTGGTTCTCAGTAGCTTTCATGATTTTCCCCCTTTTATTTTTCCTATAGGATGCAATCCTTTTTAGGAGCAACATTTCCTTTTTTCTTCTTTATTGTTCTTGTTTGGGGGGTTCTTCAGGAAATGACGTAGTTAAGAATCCTGTCCAGGACACACAGGCTATGCAGTGAGATGATAAAACATTTGGAAAACTTGTCTATTGGATTGGCATATGAAAAAGCTTTTTATTTACAGGTTTTTTTCTCACACTCAGGGGAAAAACACATCCTTACACAGAAGCAGCACTGTCACCACAGTTCTCTTTTTGTAAGGCTATTTTTACTCTGCATGCAATGGTGCTATAAAAGCCTATGAGTTGTCAATGTGCAGAGTGGGTACCAGGACATTGCCACCTTCCCACACTGGGACGTTGCGCAGAAACTGTGGTGATCCTAGAAAAATTATTCTCATCCACCTTTCTACAGGACCAGAGAAAACCTTTTCTTAAAAGATGTACAAAGGAAAATGAGACTTTAACAATACAAATATAATCAATCAATGAGAAGATTTTTAGGCTCCAGTGGACATGCTGTAAAAGTTATCAAAACCTGAGATTTAAAACGAGAAATGCATACTCCTTTCCACCTATATGAAGTTGAGTTTGTATAATGGGAAAGGGGGTACAAGACCATAGTGACTGTAAATCTCTAAGATGCTGGTATACACATCTTGTGTTAAAGGAAATCCAAAGCCGATAGGTGTAGCCATCACATAAAATTTTTTTCAGCAAATCTTTTTCATCTCCATGTGGTGTGTTGCTCTTTATTTCCTCAAGAATTGTTGCCAAGCCCTAAGGCACACAGGTTTTTCAACAGCATTGTAAGCCTCAATCAATAGGTGTCCTCTCTAAGTTCTGAATAATAAAACAAATAGATTTTTCATGACAAACATGAATTCTCATGCTGTTAATTGTGATTGTGTTGCTAGGCAATTTTTAAGACTGTAGACAAAGCAAGGAAACAAGAACACCTTAGAAAACTCTGCTTTTGTTGCAGACTTCTGGTGCAATGCTTTTATTACAAACTATTAATGCATCTATAAAATTCCTTGAGAGTCATAATTAGATTATACTCTCCCAGCCTCTAAACTCAAATTATACATTTAAAACTCAAGCTTTTCAACCTTGTGTCTATCTGTGCCTCCACATGTGTTCCGAAAGCCTGTCAGTTTTGGGATGAGCTCAAGGTGCTAATTCTTTAGTGGTTCATGATGATGCTGCTTACAATAGATCCCTCTCTGGTTCATTCTGTGTGAAAATTATAATTGCTTGTTTTTAAGGACAGTCCTCACCTCCAGGGACCACCAGAAGTGTCCCATATTGTCTGTAGAACCTGTTTTCATGTGAAACTATTTACATGACTAGTTATCTAATCACCTATATGGCATTCAATACCATTCAACATATCTTAGTGCAATGTATTGCTATGTGAACACTGGGCACCTTCTCGACAAAAAATGACTCTGTTTACTTTCAGATTGTGATTTGGGAATATCGCCTCATTGCCATGGGCTTTAATTTGCTTATATGAAAAGGAGATAATAAATCAATCTAGTATGACACTAGCCATGACAGGTTACTTCCCTGGTGTCTAGTTCTCCAGAAGATACAATTGGACCTTCTGTCACTGTGCAGGTCCATGCATTTCTACTCACACTTAGAAAGCTATCTGTCTATTTCTTCACAGGCCTGTTGAAATTCTGACTCTGGAAATGCACATTGAAAGCAACCTGTCATGTATTCTCAGACGCCATCCATGGGATCCTGTTTCGTGTCCAATATTTGTGGCCAAATTAGGGATCTCTGAAAGTGGCGATGAAGCTGTAGACCAACCCAAATATTGGGGATAAATTCAAAAGGCAAGTATGCTACTTTCTAGTCACATCACTTATTTGTGGCATTTCCAGGTTTGACCTGGAATTGTTCCTTATCAATCTACATCATCATCAATTTTAGAAAGAAAATTCAATGAGAAATGAGAGAAAGCTGAAAAAAATGGGGATCTTTTATCATGTGTTCTCACTAGGGTTTCACAACTGACTTTGTGCAGTAAAACTTCCACAGTGTCTGGACTCATGCCCTCTGTATTGCATGGGTCAGTGATGGTGAATTTGAGGGTGAAGTGCACCAGAAAAGGGCAGGCAGTTTTACTGGAAAAGAATAGAAGGTCCACACTTTAAGACAGGATTAATTTACATTTATATTTCTGCCACATCTTCCTCACCATCAACTCAAATTATTTTCTCCCAAAACAAGTTTTTGGAAATATGAGGCCTTTCTACTAGACACAAAAGTTTCACACATTTCAAAGTCCTATGATTTGTCATTCTGGCCATGATTTATACAATGCTTCCAGATGCAAAGAAGATTATAAAAATAACATCTGCAACTAAATAGAAAAGTGACTTCAAATAATTTCTAATGTGGCTGTCCAACCCTCTTCCTAAAACTTAGTTATAGGCTTGTGTCTGCATCTTCTATTGAGGTATGCTATGTGTGAGAGGAAGTAACACATGTAGCTGTGAATGAACTCATTCCAAAATTATGACTTTGTTCTTTGTTTCACTTTCAACTGAATTGCGATTCTCTCTGTTTTGGGGATTCCAGACTTAGAAAAGTGACAACTACTTGAAGATTGAAGTAGGTACATGAATGAACTCCATCCAAAATCCCTCCAGGAACTATGAGTAATTCAGATGTTTCTCTGCTGCTGCCAGAGATCTCTAATCTGTCACACCAGAAACCAAAACTGGGACGAGATGCATGGCACTAAGAACTTAGGATACGTTTATTTCCATGAGTTTCTCCAAAGTCACAATGACCATACGCCAGTGATAAAGAAGGCTTGGCATAAGAGAAGGAAAATTCACAAGATGAACAGACACAGTGGGTCAAGCAGTATATTTTACAGTTCAAGATCCAGAGAAGCACCTGCCATGTCTAATCTAATTAAATTTATATAATCTATTCAAGGTTTATTTTCTATCATCAACTTGTTCAGAGAATCCAAATGAATCTCAGAGAGATGAGAGGATATTTCAAAGACAGAAGCTGGACGCAGGCTGTGTCACCTTGTGCTGAGGAGTCAAACAGTGCTCACTTAGTAACCAGTCTCTACAAGAGAGACTGGTTACCAGTCTCTATTTTGGATGGTGTTGAATGTCAGAGAAGTGAAAAGATAAGTAGTCATGGAAACAATGGTTCTGCATGAGAAAAATATGGTATTGTGGACACTAGAGAACACTTTGGTTTTAGGTTTCTGAAGGCCCTTCCAAATGCAAGTCTTAGTCGAAACAAGCTGATGTACTCTACACACTAAGAGAAATAAGACAGAACTTAAGGAACACTACCAGAAAACACTGGAAGAACCAATATGGGGTGCTGACCCTGAAATGTCTAGTTTTTGCCAGACATGAAGGCCCGTGCTAAAAAAATTCTGACTCAGAAAATTACAATTTGAGATGAGTTGAGTGTATTCTTCAATTTTTTTCTTCAATGCAATTTGTTAACAGGAAAACTTACCTATTCATGACAATGGCATTACCTCTCTTTGATGGTGGCTAATTTCTTGCATGCAGCCTGATATTGAATTTATCATTTTTTAAAATTTTAAACTACACTTGTGTTTAGGTTCAATTCTATCACAGTGGTTCCTATGTGTACTTTTTTCAATGATACTTTGAGTTATGTAAGGTATTTAACATCAAAACTGATGTGCTCTTCCCTGAGTCATCTCAGATTCTTGCCCTGAAATGGGCTGACTTCCTAAAATCTTCAAGTAGTTGTCACTTTTCTAAGTCTGGAATCCCCCAAAAGAGAGAATCAAATTCAGTTTAAAGTGAAACAAAGAACGAGTAGTATCTTTATTTAAAATTCACATTCTCCCATCTAAGTACTAACCAGGCCTGATCCTAAAATTCAGAACAGGCTGACAGGGATCAGAGGGGAGAGGGGAGAGAATTTCGGGGGAAAAGAGGAAGGATTCACAGAAACTAGTATAAAGGAACATGGAGAACAACTAAGGGGGGTGAAAATGGGAGGGAGGTGGGGAGCAGGGGGGGTGGGCTGGGAAGGGAGTGGAGGACGGAAAACTGTACTTGAACAATAATGAAATAAAAAAGTTAAAAAAAATAAAATTCACATTCTTATTGAGTATGTTGTTCCTGCACACTGTCTCCAAATTGGGTAGTAGTGACATTCACCAGATTATTTACCTCCATGTCAGGAGCAGATCAGGCCTCAGAGCATAAAGGAAATGTGGTTCACTCAGACTTTGGAGGGTTTTTAGTGCTGGCCTGTAGGACCACAAGCAGCCAACTGATATCTGTATGCTTCTCTTTACTTTTTCCCATAATCAGGTTGTTTGACTTGCATTTTCTCAAAGACAAAAGGGAAACAGATTTGGTAGCAAGTGGAAAAATTCATCATCCTTTTTTTATATGAAAGGCTTATGATGGAGAACTTTGAAGCCATACAAAGGTACAAAACACTAATACATGCACAAACAGGTAGACTCTACATTTAGTAAACCTTGTGCTACATGATATGAGCCCAGTCATCAAAAATGACAGTATCATTCCATTCCTAAGCCATTGGCAGAAGCATGAAACCCTAGAGTGAGACAGAAGATTGGGTGGTCTTGAATTGAGACTGGGAGACTGGTCATGTTGGTAATGGTGGTGTGGTGTGAGGTAGGGTAGGATGGATTGGGATGGGGTAAGAGTAGAGATGAGAATGGAGGGACCGTGAGAACAGCACAGAAGCTACACACTAGGAATTGGTATTATTCTGAGTGCTTTGTTGTTTGTTTGTTTGTTTTTTAATGTTTTCTCTCCCTAGAACCTAAGAAAAATAGCTTGTAGAGTTAAACAAAGATCAGCTGGTACACCGCCACTGTAATTTTTTAGAAAATAAAAATGAAGGCACGGGGAGGAGTGGGAAATAATCACATTTACATTTCTGCATCACCAGGCATCAATATTCTGAAAGTGATGTGACCTTATTCCACATATACGTGAAAAAAACTGATATTTGAAATAGTCTATGTTATTTCTAAATGATATGAATAAATGAAAACAGTGGCAATGGCTGTTACGAATACCTAACATGAACCTCTAAACTGTCTTCCACTCTCTGCTGCACAGTGTGTGCTCCCATTCTCCTCATTCCCTATACCCTTTAAATACTTGCATCTATCAGTCCTCCACATCTCCTGTCACTCTTAGCCAGCCAAGTGGTTGGTCTTTTTCTTCTGGAAGCTATAAGAGTGACCACCAGTCTGCTGGGGACTGACTACTGGGCTCATACTGAGCCCTCCAAGTTGGAAATATGGCCGTCACTCAGCAGCTAGACCTTCTCTAGTATCATGGCAGCAGAAGGGGACTTTGGAAACTTGATTCTTTCTCTTCCTCTTTCCTCCTTGCTTTGTCTCCTCTCTGTTATTTCTTCCTTTTTTTTCTGTCCCAACACCCCTGGGACTGGGATGTTCACTATATCAAGGAATGACTCCTCCCCTATGCTTCTACAGTGGCAGCGCAAGGCCATTTGGTGAACTTGGAAAAGTCACACAGGGCTGCTACCTGGGGCAACTGGTTTTGTGCCAATGTAGAAATTTCCTCAAAGGAAGGGGTCAACTGGATACCCTTTGTGGGCAGAGAAGCTTGACTGGAGTTGCTTTGTGTTGTAGTAACAGATGCTGCTGTGAAGCATCCATAAATGATATGCTGCAACAGTAATGGTAATCATTGCAGTGATGGTATGATACATGGTTATGTGTTTACTGTTTTTTTTAAGTGAGGGGTATAACATTAATACCCTCATCATAATTTTGCATGGAGAAAAGTGAACAGACATTGTGTGTGGAATTCAATATAGGCAAGGTAAATGTCGAATCACTGTATTGTACATCTCCAAGTAACAGGATGTTGAATACCAGCCATGTTTACAAAAGACAGAAAGTATTACATAACATTCATGCCCCTGCCTTCCATCCCCCTCTGTTTGGAGAAAGGTTAATGATCGTGTGTGCAGTATTTTTAAGCAAGCCACTTGACAAGTATGGGACTGAAATGTCAGTTTCTCATCCCAGTTGCTGTGCCCACCAGTATAAGTCCAGGACTGGTCCACTGGTCAACTTCAGCTCCCAGGTAAACAGTCATCCAGGCAGTCAGAAATGCACCTTGTAAAGCAGAAAGCCATAGGTGTGTGGTGCTGGAAAACCAGGCATGGATACTTGCTCAACTGGTCAGCTAGGTAGGGTTTGGGAATAGGAAGAAGCTGACAAGACAGCAGGCAAGACAAGAACAGTGTCCAGCTTTCCTCAGCCACAGGACAGCTACTTGCACTCCACAAACTTGGGACTTTGGAGAAAAGTGTAAAAAAATTGAGTCCAATTGCCGAGACCCAGGCTTACCCATGCTCAAACACACTTGCCCTTTGAGTGCCTCTATGCAGAGCCCATGGCTGTCCCAACCTCTGGAACTTGACTTGACAAGAAGTGCGTTTTGATGACAAGCACCCAGGCCCACATATACATGGGGGAGTCAGACAGCAGCCTGAATCCACATAGGCAGAATGTGGCCTTTCTATTCACATCTTCAGATCAGGACTTAAAAATATTTCAGAGGTGCTGCCAAGGAAGGGAAGGACCCCAGGAGCAAAGGCAGCCAGGTGTGTGCCACCTTGTCCATCCACCCCATATACCAATCAGTAGGCACCTCTGGAGCTGACTGCAGGCATCAACATCTGCTGTTGACAGGCAGCATTACCATTTGGTCTTTGGGTCTCAGTGGGAGAAGGGACAGCATGAGCAAGTGCAGGTGACCCTTCCAGGTGTCCTTGGATATGCAGGGAACCTCTATCTCAATAGTCCTGCAGTTCCAATCTCCAGAACACAGGCTGAATGCTGATGCCTCGCAGTACCTGCACAATCACCCCAGTGGCCCTAGCACACTGAAATTCATCCTTCTCCATCACGACTGCCAAATCACCAACTTCAAAGCACTGGAGGAAACAGACATACAAACAGGCTCCCAACACATGGCTTGAATGTCAGTGGGATTTAACCAGATCACAGAAACAATCCATTTCTGCAGCCATCCCTGGAAGGGCACAGAAAGAATGCTGAAAAAGATTAAGAAGAAAACAAAAAAGAGAAGGGCCTCTCAGTAAGGGGCTCTAACTAGTGTCTGTACCATGGACTATGTAGGTCAGAACTTCACAAATTCGAGTTCCATGTTCTCCACAGGCACAGGTTGAAGATAGTACAGTTTATAGTGAGCATGCATAAGCAAAATACCATCAGTTAAAGGAAATAAAACAAAGTGGCAACAATTTTAGAAAGTCTCTTCAATAAGTGCTCTTCAAAAATCAAAAAATAATACATGCCAAAAAATCTGGGCAACTCTATAACAGCATTTACAAGAAAAAAAATAATTAAACTAATGTAAGTTCTACTTTCTCTCCCAGAATTTCAACAGATGGAAATTCCATGCACATTACATTTATTTCTGATTCATTCTAGCCCTGTCCAACTTCCACTTCCTCAAACTGACAGCAGCACCATACTTCCCCCTGCCTTCAAACTGATATTCCTGCCCACATGTCTTTGCTTTCAAACTGACAAGTCCACACACCATTTTCCTGGGTTCAGCTACTCCAGCCCTGCATACTTGTCCCTGTCTTTCAACTGAATTCAGTCTCAGCTATGTTGCACTCCCTTCCAACCTGTGACAGTCCCCCAGTGTATGCTTAACTTCCAACTAACAAGAGCCTTGTTCATTTGATCCTTAGCAGCCCTGTTTGTATACATTTTTTCCACTCAACTCCTTTTTTGTCAAAAGCCCAGAATCTGAAAACACCAGTGCGCAAAAAGACCAATATTGGCTCCCCTTGATTCTGAGTGAAGACTGATCTTCCTTCCTCAGGTGAGACATCCCAAGATGCCCAAGCAAGACACATCAGAAATTCTTTTTCCCAGTTCTCTAAAACTGAGTATATTTTTAAACTTCAACTCTTTCTAGCTCTCCACCTAGGATATATCTTTCTTTAGGAGTCCCAATTCTTCTTCCTGAATGCTTCCAACCTTTGGAGCCTAACAAATCTCATGCAATATTTATTATATAGAGAAGGACAAAATGAAGCAAATCAAATGCTTTTCACTAAATACTTCATAAAGGACATACCTTTGACCCTGGCTGATTTGACTCAGTGAATTGAGCACTGGCCTGTGAACCCAAGGGCCACTGGTTCCATTCCCAGGCAGGGCACATGCCTGGGTTGCTGGCCAAGTCAGGTCCCTAGTAGGGGGCGCCATGAGAGGCAACCCCACATTGATGTTTCTCTCCCTTTTTCTCCCTCCCTTCCTGTTGGGAACTGCTCTGCCTGGTTTCAGGAGTTGTAACTGCCCTCCATGGATAAGGCTGAGTGGGTGACCTCTGGTCTGTGAGCCACTAAGGAGATGCATCTCTAGCAACAGCACTGCTTCCGCTTCATCCCCTGCCCCCAGTGCTTGGTTGGTTAGTCAGAGACAGGTAAGACCCCTCAGAGTGGGGGCAACCTAAGCTAGACACAATCACTTGGGAGGCCTTCAAAAAAGGACTTGGGGGGGGCTGCAGCAAAGAGGGAGTGATGGACCCTCACCCCCCCGGCTATTCTGGCATAGCCTGAGTCCCCCTTTCCATCTGTGAGAAGCGCTTCCTGGCTCTAATCCACTTAAGCCTAAAAACCTGTGATGGGGAAGGCAGTGCAGCCCTTTGCCCACTAGAGTGGGTTCCAGGATGATAGGGCATAAGAAAGAGTTCCTAAAGTCCTGTGAAGCCTGCTTTGCTAAGAATGCTTTCATTCATATGGTAAGGGTCCGAGCAGGAAATGAATATGTCTCCCAATGTTTTTGCAACCCCATTACCTGACAGACACTGACTCAGATTAAGCCCTCAGATTTCTTTGAAATCTTATCTGCTGTTTGATCCTTGCTGCCTGATATTGATTGATGAGCATTACCTGTATTCCTATGCGTTCTGAACCTAATAAAAGCTGTTGAAGAAGAGGTTCTTGGTCCTTCTCCTGTGAGAGATTGACCACCTCCCCAAGCAACTCATGTCTTGGAGTATTATTTTCATTCCTGGCAAACTGGGGGACTTGCAAGCAAAGTTGCTCCCACTTCTGGCACTCGGGACAGGGACCTGAGAATTTGGGTCCCTTTGACCAGGGGCTAAGAGACACATCGTCATGGACCGCCCACCTAAGAGGACGGAAATCAGTGCTCATCCTCGGAGGGACCAGGGGTACCTCTTGGTAAGAGGTGCCCTGTTACCCCAGGCCTGTTACAGATAAGAGGAAAGGTTACTGTTACCACCCCTTGAGTGGTTTCCTTCTTATCTCTCTCCCCTGCACTCTGCTTCATTATAAGGGTCTTGCTTTCTCCCCCCAAGCATTTTTCGGCACCCTGTCGCCATGGGTTGGGTACGTAATGCTGCTGGGCACCCGCCTCGAGAAGTTTCCCATGACAGAAATACGTTGGTCCTGGTGCTGGGTTAGAACACTAAGTTTCCCTGCCAATTGTAAGAAAAAGCCAACGCAGTGAGAAGGCACACTGTATAAGCATTCACAGCCCCATTCCTGCAGCACAATCCCTGGCTAGGTTTTTAGGTTTGGGAGGAGAAAGAAATGACTCCGCCCTTTTATCAGCTTTAGTAGCAAGGTATTTTATTAGTGTTTCAGCTTTTTGCTGAAGTGCCCAAGAAAAGAAGCACTTCCTCCCTTCGCTGGAGATATCGGGTGTTGCTACGTGAGTGGGGACCTAGCAGAGGTGTCTGGGGTCCAGTCCCTAAGATGTGCAGGGGTCTCATAGGGAATTCCACCTCACGTAAACCTTTGGGCTTGAGGGGGGAGCGCAAGATAGGACTGGTCATCCGGGCCCTGAGCCCTCCCAGCTGTTTAGGCAGCTGGGAAGTGATGAACCCGAGACCCATAAGCAGAACTAAGGGCACCCAAAATGTTCGGTGCTCCTTTTCCTGATGGTCTTCAACCAACAGAACATTGTTGATCCACTACACTCTGCTCTCTAGCAACAGATAGGATCTAAGAGGGTGGGTGGAGAAGAGTGACTGGTTTCTCCAGGGCTGAAGGGGTTTTAGAAAATGATCCTTCTGTTTGGGACTGGGTGGGAAGTGCACCCATGGCGGTCCCCGGAGAGACTGGGCGGCTCCCTCCTGCTCCCTCCTCTTCCCTCTCCGAGGTGGCAGCAGCGGCGGAGCAGTGTCCCCGGGGGCCCCCCCCCCGGGTTGGGGGCCCGGACGTCTGTGGGTCTGCAGCTGTGGAACCGGTGGCGCAGGGCGGCGTGCGACTGGAGTTTTTGACTCACTACGCTCAGTTCCCTAGCAAGGGATAAGATTTGGGGAGAGGGTTGGAGTGCTGAAACTGGTTTGGTAATCACCGTGCTTGCAATGGAAGGAATTTCAGAAAAATCTCATTCATTTGTTAAGGAATTTCTCCAAGAGCCATGGGAAACGGGCTTTCTAAAAATCAGAAGCAATGCCTTAAGCAAATCCAGGAGCTTCTCAAAGCTTTGGTCAATCATGTTGAAAAGCAGAACTTAGTTAACTTAATTCATATTATTAAAAGATATTGTCCCTGGTTTCCCGATAAAGGGGCCTTAGATTTAGAAATATGGGAAAAAGTGGGACAGAAATTAAAGTCGCTCCAAGAAAGCGGCACCCCTATCGGGCATTAGGATCTTTTTACTTGGGGGATGGTGAGAACTACTTTAATGCCCCTTCATATTCGCAACTCAGATACAAAGACTGAAGGGGCAGGAGAAAATCCCTGTCAGACGAGGGCAGAGGGAGTCACCTTTATTGCTTCCGGTCGGGAAGGCTTAAGTCCACTCCTTGGTAACAAGGAGATGCCTTCCCTGCCTCTACTCCCTCCCTCCGCTCCTGATTGGGAAGAAAACTTTAGGGCTCAGGATCCCCTTGTCGATTTTTCCACCCCGACAGTGGCATCTACTCAAGACTCTTTGCTGGTAACCAATGCCATGTATCAGTGTCTTCAAGACGTGATTAGGGACAGGGACTGGCAGCCCTTTACTGCCTTCCCTGTCATTACTCGGCAAGGCAGGCAAATTCCGGGGTATGAACCTCTACCTTATGTTCAAAGACTTAAAGAAAAGTATAAGAGACAACGGGCTCCCCTTATACGGTAAGATTATTAACAGCTATAACAGAAGCATTTTGAATGGCTCCCTGTGACTGGGTTGGCTTAGCCAGGGCAGTTTTAATCCCGAGTCAGTTTACTTTCTGGGTCTCTGAGTATATGATAAGATGCAACCTTCAGGCGAATGAGAATGAAAGGACAGGAAATCTAGTCACTCAGGAAGTGCTTTTAGGGCTAGGGTGATATGCTAGATCAGACCAGCAGGCAGACATGGACCCTCAGGCTTTTACCCAACGGTCTGCAGAAGCCTCTCAAGCCTTCAAGGCCAGACTCGGTACTAAGTCCTGCAGGGCTGAGTCCTACGTTAATATTAGAGAAGGGGCCAACGAAGCATATCTAGATTTTATTGACAGATTGCAAGAGGCAACTCAGAGAAAAAATTGAAAATCAGGATGTTGCAGACTCACTCCTACTGCAGTTAGCTTTTGAGAATGCCAGTAATGAATGCAAAGCTGTTCTTCAACCCATTTGGCTTACTACTACTGTTATTTGGCCAGTTTATAAAGGCCTGTCAAAATGTAGGAACAGAACAGCATAAAGCAACATTGCTTGACATGGCTTTGAGAGGTGAAATTAAATGTTTCAATTGTGGCAAGGCTGGACACACTCAGAGGGAGTGTTGTATTAAAAATAAAAAACTTCCTACAAAAGATTGCCCTCATTGTCATAAAGGCAAACATTGGGCCAATCAATGCAGGTCCATATATGATAAAGATGGTAACTTTCTGCCCCCACTCCAGGGAAATGAGGGGTGGGGTGCAAGCTCTGGTGCTCAAAAAACCAACGGGAGCGACAGCAACAACAACCAGCTGTTGCGGACTCAGGGAGATGCGGAGTCTCTGACCTCCGCGCCACCACTAAAGGAAGCGCAGGGTTGGAATTGGTCACCACCTCTGAACTCACCTTAAAAGAGCAACATGAGCTGGTCGCTGCTCCTATAGGAGTATGGGGGCCATTACCCCTGGAACTAGTAGGGCTGATTTTAGGATGGTCTAGTATGACCACTGAGGGCATCCTTGTTCAACCTGGGGTTATTGATTCTGACTATCAAGGAGAAATTAAAATTATGTTCAGGGCACTCGGGTATACTATAATTCCAGCTCAGACCCGAATTGCCCAGCTCCTCCCTGTATCTTACAAGGTATCAAACACTCAAGAAGTCATTAGGGGGGAACATGGCTTTGGCAGAACTGATAACCAAACAATATTTTGGACTTCCTCCATTGATCTAAAAAAGCCTATATTGAACATTAAGGTAAAAGACAGAGAATTCCATGGCCTCTTGGACACTGGAGCTGATGTGTCTGTTATTTCCAGCCAGTACTGGCCCCCAGAGTGGCCATTAATTGAAACAGACACTTTTATAACTGGAATAGGGGGCATTTCTCAGACCCACAAAAGTACATGGACTTTTAAATGCTTTGGTCCAGATGGGCAGGTTGGGTGGATACAACCTTACATCCTCCTGCCCCACTTAATATCTAGGGCAGGACCTCTTCACTCAGTGGGGAATGCAAATCACCCTGCTGCCTTTTTCTTAGTGAACACTGTCCAGGCTTCTCCTTTATCCCTCACCTTGTTGTCTGACACACCTGTGTGGGTTAATCAGTCACCACTGAAGGAGGAAAGGCTAGAAAAACTTCAAAAGCTTGTACAACAATTAGAGGCAGGGCACATAGAACCATCCATTAACCCATGGAATACTCCTATTTTCATAGTTCCCAAGAAAACAAGGAATAGGAGACATATATGACCTTAAGAAAATTAATGAAATCTTACAACCCATGCGAGCCCTTCAGCCAGGAGTTCCAAATCCAGCATGCATACCAAAAGAATGGCCTCTTATTGTTATTGATTTAAAAGACTGCTTCTTTGCCATTCCCCTGGCAAAGAAGAACCGAGAGAGGTTTGCCTTCTCAGTCTCAGTACTTAATAACTCTCAACCATTAGAGAGGTTCCAGTGGAAGGTCCTGCCACAGGGCATGTTAAATAGCCCCACCATCTGCCAACATTTTGCTCATCAGGCCCTTCAGCCAGCATGGACTCAGTTTCCTCAATGTATTATTTATCATTACATGGATGACATCCTAATGTCGCTGCAGTCTCTGAGGAAGAGATAAAGCAAGTTTACATCTGTTTTGTAAGTAATGTCTCCTCAGTAGGACTGGTAATAGCCCCAGAGAAGGTACAGCATTGTCAGTCTTGGCAGTATTTAGGACTTGTCTTATTTCACCATACCATTAGGCCTCAAATAGTTCAGGTCCAAGTACCAGACCCTTTAACACTTAACAATCCACAACAGCTCTTAGGCACCATCAACTGGATCTGTCCCAATTTGGGGGTCACCACTTGAAAGTTAACTAATCTATTCAATACCTTTAAAGAAGATCCAGACTTAAATTCTCCTAGATCCTTAAGTGATCAGGCTAAATAGGAATTAGATTTAGTTAACCAATATCTTTTTCTAGGCACCATACTAGGGTAGAAAGACAACTACCTGTCAGGTTTTTTTTGCTTTCCTATATTGAAGATGCCCACTGGTTTGATAAGGCAGCTGACACCCAATTTAGAAATGATTGAATGGTTATTTTTATCCAATCAACCCCAGTGCACTATTAGCACCTATGTTAATGTGCTATGTCAGCTTATTATTAAGGGCTGTGATAGTTATTCAGCTTTTTTATCACAACCAAGCTGTTGTACACGTCCCACTCACCCAAGTGCATCTACAGCAACTTTATAGTCAATCTCTAGAATTTCAGTGTGCGCTCGCTGATTTCGTAGGCGATCTTTATATTCATTTACCTTCTGATAAACTTCTCCAAACCTCTCCACTCTTAATATTTGTATGGGGAAAAAAACCAGTGCCACTCCTATTCCTAAAGCTAGAACCATCTTTACTGATGGTTCAGGGAAAACAGGGAAAGCTGCTATCAACTGGAAAGAATGGAATGAGTAGAAACATTTTCTTTCTGGAGGGCACTCCTCCATACAGCGGGCAGAAATTTCAGAAGCTATTTTTGCCCTCCAACATTGGCCCAAAGAGCCTCTTTACTTAGTTTGTGACTCTGGTTATACTGTATATACACTGCTTCATATAGATCAGGCTCTATTAAAAAGGTCTGTTGAGCCTCAGTTACCAAGTTTATCTCTAACCTTGTAAAATCTCTTAGATAAAAGAAAGCGTCCCTTATTTGTTACTCATATCTGATCTCATTTGGGCTTGCCTGTACCTATGGTAGCAAGTAATTCTTGGTCTGATGGCTTTGTCAGCCTAGCAGATACTTTTCAATCTGCAGTAATGTCTCATCAAGTTTTTCACCAAAATAGTCAGGCCCTACATAAAGAATTTAATATTCCAAGGGCCCAGGCAAAGCAAATTATCAGAGAATGTCCAGATTGTCAAGAGCTTTCAAAAGCATCTCCTACACTTGGAATTAACCCTAGAGAGTTGCAACCTCAAATGATTTGGCAGACAGATATTGCTTATTACCCTCCTTTTGGAAGATTAAAATATTTACATATATTTGTAGACACCCAGGTGCTCTACATGCCACTCCCCTCTCCTGGGAGTCAGCGAAGAATATTAGAGGCCTTCGGCCACCTCGGCCATCTGCAAGAAATCAAGATCGATAATGGTCCAGGATATATTGTGAAAGCCACTCAGGCTTTCTTAGAAAAATGGGGAATTCAACATAAAACAGGTATCCCATATAATCCTACAGGTAAAGCAATTGTTGAAAGAGCTCACCAGACCTTTAAAACATTATTAAACAGGACTTCTGGCCAAGATGGAGGCATTGGTAGAAACACTGTGCCCCCTCCCACAACTAAACTTAAAGATAGCAAAGTTTTAGAAACAAAAACGCAGCCAAAACAGTGAAAATTGAACTGTACAGAAGTCCAACAACAGCGAAGCACTCAGCCAGACCAGTAAGACGGGTGAAGTCAGCTGCGGAGCGGGGTCGGGCTGGAAAGATCCTTCGGTCTGACAGACCCAGGAGTGAAGGCAGAGGTGGTTGGTGGATCCCAGGTGTGGGGTGGTGATGGGTGGACCCAGTGAGGGCACAGGGCAGCTGGATGACTGCCCTGTGCCCAGATGAACCAAGTGAAGGAGTGAACAGTGAGGCAGACCACTCAGGCTAGGACCCCAGTGATGGGAATATAGCCTGAAAGCACCAACTGGAAAGACTTTCGGGGTTGAGGGGCCAGGAGAGGCTCCCAGGCTCATGGAGACTTTGTTGGGGAGACCCACAGGGTCCTGGAGAGTACACGGGCCCACACACCCAGGAAGCAGCACCAGAGGGGCCTGAAGCTGCAGAGGGGACAGAAATCTGAGAGAGAGCAGAGTGGAGCAAAGTGCCATCTTTTTTCCCTCTCTGACCCCGCCCCCACATATAGCGTCACAACCCAGCAACTGGGTCGCTGGCCCTGGTGAACACCAAGGGTTCCACCCTTCATACATAACTGGGGCAAACAGACCAAACACTATGACTCAAGAACAGTTCAAAGCCCCAGAGCTTATAATTCTAGGTGACCAAGAAATAGCCAGCCTTTCAGATGCACAGTTCAAAATACTGGTGATCAGGATGCTCACAGAATTGCTTGATTTTAGCCATAAATTAGAGGAACATATGAAAGCTAAACTGATTGAAATGAAGGGAAATGCACAGGAAACCAATAGTGATGGAAAGGAAACTGGGACTCACATCAAGGGAGTGGACCAGAAGGAAGAAAGAAACAACCAAATATAAGGGAAGGAAGAAACAAGAATTCCAAAAAATGAGGAGAGGCTTAGGAACCTCCAGGACATCTTTAAAAGTTCCAACATCTGAATAATAGGGGTACCAGAAGGGAAAGAGGAACAGCCACAAGTGGAAAAATTATTTGAACAAATAATAAAGGAGGACTTCCACAGTCTGGCAAAGGAAATAGACTTCCAGGAAATTCAGGAAGCTCAGAGAGTCCCAAAGAAGTTGGACCCAAGAAGGAACACACCAAGCCACATCATAATTACATTAGCCAAGATGAAAATGAAGGAGAGAATCCTAGAAGCAGCAAGAGGTAAGGAGACAGTCACCTACAAAGGAGTGCCCATCAGAATGTCAGCTGATTTCTCAAAAGAGTCCTTACAGGCAAGAAGGGGCTGGAAAGAAGTATTCCAAATCATGAAATCCAAAGACCTACAGCCAAGATGGCTCTATCCAGCAAAGCTTTCATTTAGAATGGAAGGGCAGATAAAGTGCTTCTCAGTTAAGGTCAAATTCAAGGAGTTCATCATCACCAAGCTCTTATTATATGAAATGTTAAAGGGACTTATCTAAGAAAAAGAAATAAAAAATATGAACAGTGAAAGGTTGTTAATAACTCACAGTTATTAACAACCACACCTAAAACAAAAGCAAACTAAGAGGACAGCTAGATCAGGAGCAGAACCATAGAAATGGAGATCACATGGAGGATTAGCAACAGGGGAGTGGGAGGAGGAGAATGGGGGAGAAGGTACAGGGAATAAGTATCATGTAATAATTGGGGCAGTGGCTGCTGCATCTGTAGTCCTTACTGAATCCCTTCAAACTGCTCACGAGGTTGATATTCTTCTTACTAATGCTACTCAGCTGATGATTCAGCAAAGCCAAATTGATCAGGAGATTCTTACTTGGCTCTCTGCCATAGAATCTGCCATTGTCTGACTTGGAGAGCAAGCGACAGGATGCTTTTGCCTTAAGGCAACAGCTTACTTGTGATCCTGGTTTTTCTAAACTCTGTTACTCCATTAAGGTGGAATTCCAGTCAGCATTCCTGGGCAGATATTTGTCATCGCCTGCAGGGAGCGTTTTCTACCAATCTTAAAGGAAAAATTGATCAACTCCAGCTTGAACTCCACAAGCAGCTCAGTGACATCAAATGCCTAACTGAACAAGAGGTGTTCCAGACTCTGAACCACAATTTACAATGGATAAGCCCTAAGAACTGGTTTGATGGACTGAATTTACAAGTTTGGGTTATGCCAGCCCTTGGATGTCTCCTTGTTTTAATCCTTATTTGTGCTTTATGATGTATATGGAAGTTATTTTCCAACGATTGTATTTGAGAACAGCAAATAGTGGGTTTCACAGGTCTAACAGCTTCAAATGATTTAACAAACAAAAAAGGGGCAGATGTTGGGAATCCCTTTGCCTGGCTTCAGAAATTGTAATTACCTCCCATGGCTAAGACTGAGTGAGCGGTTTCCGGAATGCAAGTCACAGGAGACAAAGCTTGTCTCTGGTAGCAAATGCTGCCTCAGCTTAGTCCCCTGCCCCCAAAGTGTGGGCAGTTAGTCCATGATGGGTACAACTCCTCCCAGAAGGAAGCAACCTAAGCCAGACATGATCACTTGGGAGGCCATCATGGAAAAACTCGGGCGGGCTGCAACAAAGAGGGAGTGATGAACCCTCACCCCCCGCCCCCGACTATTCTGACATAGCCTGAATCCCCATGTCCCCTGGGAGAAGCACTTCCTTGTTCTAATCCACTTGAGCCTGAAAACCTCTGATGGGGAGGCCATGAAGCTCCTTGCTTTGCTAGAGAGATAACCAGGATAATTGGGCATAAGAAAAACATTTCTAAAAATCCTGTGAAACCTGCTTTACTGAGTGCTTTCATTCATATGTTAAGGGTCTTAGTAGGAAATGAGTATGTCTCCCAGAGTTTTTGCAACCCCCTTTCCTGACAAACACTGACTCAGATTAAGCCCTCAAATTTCTTTGAAATGTTATGTACTGTTTGATCCTTGCCAACCTGTATTCCTGTGTATTACAATCCAAAAAAAGCCCTTGAGGAAAGGGCTCCTGGCCTTTTTCTTCTGAGAAACTGGTCACCTCTCCTCCCCAAGCAGATCATGTCTTGGTAGTGTTACTTTCAACTTTGGTGGATAAGAGAACCTGAGGGCAAAGTGGGCCCCACATTTCCTGGTAAATATCACAGCAAAAGAACTGCAAAAAACTTTTGTCCCAACATATGAATGCTTGCACAGGACTGCCATCTGTGAAATAGAAGTAACTTCTAACCCATAGTTTCCTCTAATACATTCTTTCTAGGAGAAAATCATAGCCTAACTAAGAAATGTAAGTATCCCGTACTGCATAAATTGGCCTCTACAGATGTGTGAGTGAAAATAGAACACAAAACTAAAGGTACATTTGTGGGGTCTACGTGCATTCCATCAGATTACACAGTAGTGTGGAGCTTGCAGTCCTCCAAATCACAAGGGGGGAAATATTTAGAATGAAGCTGGTGTTCAACAAATGCCATTTACATTGTTCATCATCCTACTAGTGTTTTCATTTCAGTACAAGATGAAATGAAAGGTTCTCAGATAGTGACTTGTTCCTTAGCAATGTATTGAAGAATCTTCCTAGAATAGAAATTCTGTGGAACTTGTGAGAGGGAATCAGCTACTGAATTTCTTTTCCTTTAGCCAATGAATGAATGCTAGCATAGGACTATGTCATATTTGAATGACTAGAAGATTTTAGGGTAGAGTTTTCTCATAATTTTTTTTCCAGCAGATAAGCATATCCCAATTAGGACATGCGAGTACAGCCTACGATGTGCTTGGAGAAAACAGTTTTACTGATGGTTGAAATGAATGTGAAATGAACAGTCGACTTTCTTTCACCAAGTGTATTTTCTTTCAAGAAAATAGAAAAGAATTGTTTGAACCCTTCAAAATTGCACCAGAATGAGACTGTTTCTTAACAAGCTGGATCTGAGCAAACACTTTTTGCAGTGTTTGTAAGTCCAGGAAAACAAACTCACTTCAGAAAAGCTGAAGGGAATGATGTCTCTGAGCATACAGAGTGAATTTATCACTTTTTTCAAGTCTTTCAGAAATGTCACTTTCCTGACAGGTTGGAGAGTGAAAGAACAACTGAAATCACTTTTTTTCTGATATGTGTCAGCACATGTATAAGACCATGCCACCTTTAAAGTAGAATAAGTTCCATGGTACACTTTCCTTTAAAGCATTCTTTCTTGTTGAAAATAGCGAGGTAGCTAATACATGCATGTACTGTGCAGTATCTGACTTGACAAAACACATTTTCAATGTCAAGATAAAAATGAGATGAATGTTCTACTTCCTGTAACCAAGAATTTCTCTTCAATGAAACAGTTATGAATCATTCAAAACCTTCAAAATCACTTGGGATGGAGCATGTTTCTTACAAAGCCTGTTTTAAGCAAACTCTGTCTGATATGCTTCCAATGGTAAGAAAAGAAACTTATTTCAGTAGAACAGAAATTCAGTGCTGTTTCCAGGAACATAAACTTTTCTAGTGCTTCTGTTGAACTATTTTTCTACAGTGTAAATTTCCTGAAAAATATGTCAGTTAAAGAATTACCAAATCACTTTTGTCCCAAGATATGAATGTTTGCATAGGACTATGCCATCTGTGAAATAGAAGAAACTTCTAACCAATAGTCGTCTCCAAAGCATTCTTCCTAGAGAAAAGTCATACCAAAAACATAAGTATGCTGTACTACATAAACTGGCCTCTACAGATTTGTGAGTGTTAACTAAATGTAAAGCTGAAGGTACACGTTGGGGACTCCACGCATATTCCCTCTGATTACACAGTAGTGCAGAGCCTACATTCGTTTAAATCACAAAAGGAAACAATATTTTGTACAAAGCATGTTTTCAACAAATGCCAACTACATGGAGTTGGACGCAAACAGCAACTAAAATCACTTTTTCTTTTTGCAATGTGTCAACGGATTCATAAGACCTTGCCACTTTAAGAGTAGAATAGCTTCTAAGCTTCAGTCCCCTCCGAAGAATTTTTTCTTGTAGAAAAAAATGAGGAAGCTAAGACAAGCATGTACTGTGTAGTTGTTGACTTGGACAAAACAGTGTGTGAATGTCAAAATGAAAATGAGACGATCTACTACCTGTAATCAAGTGACTATCTCTCTGATGAACACTTATAATTTGTTGCAACCTTTTGGAATTTTTTGGGAACGGGCATAATAATTTCAAAACCTCTTTTAGGCAAACTTTCTCTGATGTGTTTCCAAAGGTAAGGCAAAGAACTCATACAGAGAACAGAAACTGAATGCTGTTTCCAGTGACATATACTTTTCTAGCACTTCTGTTGGAGTATTTTGTCCAGTGTTACTTTCCTGGTAAGTATTGCAGCAAAAGAACTACCAAACCACCTTTGTCCCAACATATGAATGCTTGCATAGGACTATGCCATGTGTGAAATTGAAGAAACTTCTAACCCATAGTTTCCTCCAAATATTCTTTCCAGGGGAAAATCACAAAGTAACTAAGAAATGTAAGTATGCTGTACCATATAAACTGGCTTCTACAGATTTGTGAGGGTTAAGTAAATGTGAAGCTAAAGGTACACGTTGGGGGCTCCACCTGTATTCCCTCTGATTACACAATAGTGCAGAGCCTACATTCCTTCAAATCACAGAGGGAAACATTATTTGGTACAAAGCAGAAGTTCAACAGATGCCATCTACACGGAGTTGGACAGTGAAACAGCAACTGAAATCACTTTTTCTTTCTGAAATGTGTCAATGGATTCATAAGACCTTGTCACTTTGCAATAGAATAGCTTCCAATCTACAATTTCTTGCAAAGTAGACTTTCTTTTCAGGAAAAATGAAAAATCTGAGACAAGCATGTACTGTGTAGTTCTTTACTTGGAGATAAAAGCTTGTGAATGTCACAATGAAAATGAGAGTAATGATCTACTACTTGTAAGCAGATGAATTCTTCTCCAATGGAAGAGTTATGAATTCTTGGAACCCTTCGATATTCCTTGGAAATGGGCAAGATTTTTCCAAAGCTTTTTCTAGGCAAACTCGGTTTGGTGTGTTTGCAAAGATAAGGCAAGGAACTCATTACAGTAGAACAGAAATTGAATGCTGTTTTTGGTAACATAGACTCTCCTAGCACTTGTGTTGAAGTATTTTTGTGCAGTGTCACTTTCCTGGTAAGTACTGCAACAAAAGGACTACCAAACCTCTTTTGTCTGAATATATGAATACTTGTATAGGAATATACCATCTGTGAAATTGAATAAACTTGTAACCTATAGCTTCCTCCAAGAAATTCTTTCCTGGAAAAAATAATAGCTTAACTAAGAAATATAAGTGTGCTATGTTACATAAATTGGCCTCTATAGATTTGTGAGTGTTAAGTGAATATAAAGCTAAAGGAACACGTTGGGGGCTCCACGTGTATTCCCTCTGATTACACAGTAGTACAGAGCCTACACTCCTTCAAATCACAAAAGGAAACAATATTTCATACGAAGTGGGTTTTCAACAGATGCCATCTACACGGAGTTGGACAGTGAAACAGCAACTGAAATCACTTTTTTTTTTTTTACTGAAATGTGTCAAAGGATACATAAGACCATATCTCTTTAAAAGTAGAATAGCTTCCATGGTAAAGAGTCCTCCAAAGTTGTCTTTATTGTAGAAAAAAACAAAGAAGCTAAGACAAGCATGTACTGTGTAGTTCTTTACTTGGAGATAAAAGCTTGTGAATATCACAATGAAAATGAGATGAATGATCTACCTGTAACCAGGTGAATTTTTCTCCATTGGAACCGTTATGAATTGTTAGAACCATCTGAAATTTTTGGGGAATGGGCATGAGTCTTTCAAAGCCTATTTAGGCAAACTCAGTCTGATGTGTTTCCAAAGATAAGGCAAGGAACTCATTACAGTAGAACACAAACTGAATGCTGTTTGGAGTAACATAGATTCCTAGCACTTGTGTTGAAGTATTTTTGTGCAGTGTCACTTTCCTGGTAAGTATTGCATCAAAGAACTATCAAAAGTCTTTTGTCCCAACATATGAAGGCCTGCATAGGAGTATGCCAACTGTGAAATTGAAAAAACTTCTAACCCATACTTTCTGTAAATACATCCTTTCTAGGGGAAGATCATAGCCTAACTAAAAAACATAAGTATGCTGTACTACATAAACTGGCCTCTACAGATTTGTGAGGGTTAGGTAAATATAAAGCGAAATGTACACGTTGAAGGCTCCAGGTGTATTTTCTCTGATTACACAGTAGTGCACTCCTTCAAATCACAAAAAGAAAGAATATTTCATACAAAGCGGGTTTCCAACAAATGGCATTTACACTGTCCATCATCAAATTAGTGTTCTCATTTGAGAAGAAGATGAAATGAGGAGTGTCTGAGAAATTGCCTTCTGTTTTTAGCAATTTGTTGTAGAATCTTCCTAAAATAGGAATCCTTTGGAGTGTGTGAGAGAGAGTCAGCTACTGAATTTATTTTTTGTTAGCCAATGGGTGAATGCTAGCATAGGACTCTGATATCTGAGTGAGAATAAGCTTGTAGGGTAGGATTTTCTCCTGTGACTTTTTTTCGGCAGAAAACCATAACCCCAAAAGACATGCAAGTAAAGCATTTGACTTGCTTTGGACAAAACAATTTTGTGACTGTCCAAGTGAATGTGAAACGAACAGTTGACTTTCTGTCACTGAGTGCATTTTCCTTGGATAAAATAGGAAATTGTTTGAACCCTTCAAAATCTTGCCAGAATGACACTGTTTCAACACAACTGGTTCTTAGCAAACAACTTTTGAAGTGTTTATAAATCCAGGACAACAGATTCATTACAGAAAAGCTGAAGGGACTTATGTCTCTGAGCATACAGAGTGCATTTAACACTTCTCTTGAAGTCTTTCGGAAATGTCACTTTCTTGGTAAGTTGGACAGTGAAATAGCAACTAAAATCACTATTTCTGAAATGTGTCAACAGATGCATAAGACCATGTCACCTTTAAAGTAGAATAGCTTCCATAGTACAGTTTCCTCCAAAGAATTCTTTCTTGTAGAAAATAATGAGGAAGCTAAGACATGCGTGTACTGCGTAGTACCTTATTTGGACAAAAGAGTTTGTGAATGTTAGAATGAAAAGGACACAAATGGTCTTCTTGTAACCAAGTAAATTTCTCTCTGTTAAAAGCATTATGAATTGTTGGAAACCTTCAAAATCACTTGGGAATAAGTTAGACCCCAGACTAACTCAGATATTTCATAAAGTAGAATGTAGCTTATTTATTCAAATACACACACATATAACTTTTTATGCTAGCTGCAGGCACATTCTGTGACACAGCGTAACTCATGAAAAAATTGCACACAATTCCAGAATTTCAGTTTTAGTAGAAATGTAGAGAAAATAGGCATTATATGATTCTCTTCTCCATGTAGAATAGATGGTATTTTTGGAGACTTCTATGCATCTGGAGGGTTTTTCCCAACACTGCCCAGAAGATGGATCACAGGAAAATTTAACAATGTGATTAATCTTTGACTTTAGGAAAAGGGCCTCATGTTACCACAGAGCATGCGCTGAAAAAAAAAAAACAACAACAACAAAACCTTGCGTTGTGAGTGAGGATTGTTGTAGACTGCTCTGCCTGGCTCTAGGAATTGTATCTCGGCCCCTTGTGGCTAAGGGTAAGTGACGACCTCTGGGATACAAGCCACAGGAGACAAAGCTTGTCTCTGGTAACAAACACTGCCTCAGTTTCCTCTCCCTGCCCCCAAAGCTTGGTCGGAAGTCAATTATGGGTAAGACCCCTCAGAGGGGGGGCAAGCTAAGTCAGACTCAATCATGTGGGAGGCCTTCATGGAGGAACTGTGGGGGAAGGGGCTGCAACAAAGAGGGAACAATGGACTCTCAGCCCCTGGCTTTGACAATGCCAGAGTCCCCATGTTCTCTGGGAGGAGTGCTTCCTGGCTCTAATCCCCTTAAACCTAAATACTTGATGGGGAAGAGTGGAGCTCCTTGCCTTGCTAGAGCATGTCCTGGGGAAAAAATCTGGCATCACAAAGACTGCCTGATTAACCTGTGAAATCTGCTCTGCTAAGAGTGCTTTCATTCATATATTAAGGGTTCAAGCAGGAAACCTTAAAACTCTGTTTCTGACAGACTCTGACTCATACTAAGCCCTCAGATTTCTTTGAAATGTTATCTACTGTTTGATCCTTGCCACCTGTATTCCTGTGTATTACAACCCAATAAAATTCCCTGGAGGAGGGAGCTCAACACCTTTTTTTCCTGAGGAACTGGCCATTGCTCATGGCCTTTTTCCTCTGGGAAAATGGCCACTTCTCCTCCCCAAGCAGATCACACCATGTCTCATTCATGATTACTCTCATCCGTGGTGGTTGGGGGGACTTTCGAGGAAAGTCGTCCCCACAGAGGATGTCCTAGCCAAAGTCTGAATTCTGTCCAAGTCTATATTATGTCATGAACTGTTTTTATTCTTTTCAGTGCAGCTAATGGCTTTGTTCTTGTGCCCTTCACACACAAATTCTTCATTATTAGCTTGTGCCAACCAGTTTGTGAGGCCAGAGTCTCTGAAGTTCAGCTCCATAAAGACAGTTTTACATTGTGAGATCGCTGAGAAGAATATTACTATTTCACTCACATTTTCTGCACTCTGCGGTTTTCTGCTACAGTTTAAAAAATATGTTGAGGAATAATGTGGCAGCAAATTTCACATAGAATCTTGAAACTGTCACAGAGTACAGACATTGCATTTTGCCTCTTTCTTCTCTAATCATGTGGTTTTAAAAAGCACTTATCTCAGAGGACTGTTTTGAGAGTTAAATGTAAAATAAAATGATTAAATAACAATAGTTTTATTTTAAAGTACTGAGTTTTAGAAATATTACTAAGATAATAATGGCTAGAATTGTAGAAAACTAGAATCAGCTATAAAAAAAAGAAAAATTTAAACATAATTGCTATTACCACAAACTGTGTTTTCTGGGAAAACTCAAAATTGTAAACAAAATAATTGAAGGAGTATAACTTAAAAATTTCCCAGGCTTCTCCCCTCCCCATTCATATACTGACGGTGTCTAAGTCTATCTACCAATCTTGGCTAATATACATCTCACTACAATAAAGAGAGGTGTTGCTGGACAGGACTTTTTGATCTGCTTCCCACTGCCACTCTCCAGAGGCAAAGGCCTCTTTCAATAAGCAGATACTGAAGCCTATCAACTCACAGCTTTAATCACTTAAACCCACCAATTATGGCTAAACTTTAATACCTGTGTTGTCCAATTTTTTTCCCTGTTAGTTTCAAGAGTTGTCTTGTTTTTAAGGGTTAGCTTACAAAATGAAAACAACATAATATAAAAAAACTACACAATTCTGGAAGAATGGCAGGCTTCTGCCTCAGAGCCGGTTCCCTGCAGAATACCGAAAAAATAAACCTGTTGCCCTCTGCCAGATCAGCCTGATCCTCAGCTTTGCCTTGCATTCCTACCCATAAAAAGTGCAATGCATTGGGAAATTCAGACAGCTGAAGCACAATCATTCAGACATCCTTCTGGAGAAACAGCTTGAAAACTTAAGAAAGCTAGCCCCACCACAGGAGCCAGAGAATTCAGACAAGCCCCAGTACCTCCCAGTAAGAGAGAATCAGTGATCTTTTTTCTGTTTTTAAATTTTTTAATTGTTCAAGTACAGTTTTCTGCTTGTTACTCCCATCACAGCTCACTCCTAGCCCTCCCCACAGCCCTCCCATTTCCAACCCCCCTTTGTTTTTGTCCATGTGTCATTTATACTTGTTCCTGTAAACCCTTCCCCTTTTCCCATGAAATTCCCTCCCCTCTCCTCTCTGGTCACTGTCAGCCTGTTCTCTATTTCAGTGTCTTTCATTATATATTGCTTGTTTGTTTGTTTTGATGTTTAGGTTCCTGTTAAAGGTGAGATCATACGGTATTTGTTTTTCACCACCTGGATTATTTCGTTTTGCATAATGCTCTTGAGTTCCATTCATGCTGTTGTAAAGGGTAGGAGCTCCTTCTTTCTTTCTATTGCATAAAATTTCATTATGTAGATGTAGCATGGTGTTTGGATCCATTCATTTACTGATGGGCAACTAGGTTGCTTCCAGTACTTGGCTATTGTAAATTGTGCTGCTATGCACATTGGGGTGCCTAGGTTCTTTTGGATTGGTGTTTCAGGGTTCTTAGAATATAATCTTAGCGGTGGAATTGCTGTGTCAAAAGGCAGATCTATTTTTAGTTTCCTGAGAAAAATTCCATACTGTTTTCCATAATGGTCGTACCAGTCTGCAATCCCACCAACAGTGCACTAGGGTTCCGTTTTCCCCACAACCTCTCCATCACTTGTTGTTTGTTCCTTTGCTAATGATGGCCATTCTAACGGGTGTGAAATGGTATCTCACTGAGGTTTTAATTTGCATCTCTCTGATACCTAGCAATATTGAGCATCTTTTCATGTTTCTCTGGTCCTCTGTTTGTCCTCCTTGGAGAAATGTCTTTTCAAGTCCTTTGCCCATTATTTAATTGAGTTGCTTTTCTTAGAGTGGAGTCATGTGAGTTCTTTATATAATTGGGAGATTAAACCCTTATCTGAGGTATCACCGGCAAATATAATTTCCCATACAGTTCATTCTCTTTTTTAAAAAAAATGCTGTTTTCTTTAGCCATGCAGTTTTCTATTTTGATGAGGTCTCATTTGTTTATTCTTTCCATTATGTCCCTCGCTATAGGGAATATATCAGTGGAAATGTTGCTGCATGAAATATCTGTGATTTTCCTGCCTACATTCTCCTCTAGAACTTTTATGGTGTCATGGCTTATATTTTAATCTTTTAGCAACCTTGAATTTATTTTTGTGTATGGTGTAAGTTGGTGCTTGAGTTTCATTTTTTTGCATGTAGCTGTCCAGCTCTCCCAACACCACTTGTTGAAGAGATTATTTTTACTCTGTTTTATGTTGCTGCCCCCTGTGTTGAATATTAATTGACCATAGAGACTTGAGTGTATTTCTGGGCTCTCTGTTCTGTTGCACTGTTCTATGTGCCTGTTTTTATACCAGTAGCAGGCTGTTTTGATTACAGAGACTTTGGAACACAGTCTAATATCAAGTATTGTGATCCCTCCTACTTTGCTGTTCTTTCTCAAAATTGCAGCAGCTATTTGGGGTCCTTTATGGCTCAGTGTAAATGTTTGAAGTGTTTGTTCTATGTCTGTGAAATACGTCATTGGTACTTTAATAGGTATTGCATTGAATCTGTAAATTGCTTTGGGTAGGATGGACATTTTGATGATGTTAATTCTTCTGATCCATAAACACAATATATGTTTCCATTTGTTTGTGTCTTCCTTGATATCTTTCTTCAGTGATGTGTAGTTTTTGAGCACAGGTATTTTACTTCCTTGGTTAGGTTTATTCCTAGGTATTTTATTTTTCTTGTTCCTATATCAAATAGGATTTTTTCCCTGATTTCTGCTTCTGCTGTTTCATTGTTGGTAAACAAAAATGCCTTTGATTTCTGGATATTGACTTTGTATCCTGCTCTTTTGCCAGATTTATTTATTAGGTTGAGCAGGGGTTTTTTGCCGGAGTCTATAGGATTTTTCTATGTACACTATCATGTCATCTGCCAACAATGACAGTTTTGTTTCCTCCTTTCTGATTTGGATGCCTTTTACTTCCATTTCTTGTCTGATAACTGTGCTTAAAACTTCTAATACTACATTGAATAGAAGTGGTGAAAGTGAACAGCCTTGTCTTGTTCCTGATCTTAGTGGAAAAGATTTTAGCTTTTGCCAATTGAATATGATGTTGGCTGTAGGTCTTTCATATATGACCTCTATTATGTTGAGGAATGCTCTCTCTGTTCCCACTTTCCTGAGTGTTTTAAACATAAATGGGTGTTTTGCCTTATCAAACGCTATTTCCATATCTATTGATATGATCATGTGTTTTTTGTCTTTGCTTTTGTTTATGTGGTGTATTACATTTACTGATTTGTGAATGTTGAACCATTCTTGCATACCTGGGATTAATCAACCACTTGGTCATGGTGTACCGCGGGTCAACTGGGATGTGAATCCCTCACATGGGAACTGCGGGTCAACTGGGATGTGAGTCCCTCACATGTGAGACCCTCCCCTTTCCCCCTATGATTCTCTCCCCTCTCCTCTCTGGACCCTGTCAACCTGTTACGTATTTAAGTGTCATTGGTCATATTTTGCTTACACGTTTGTTTTGCTGTTTAGATTCCTGTTAAAGGTGAGATCATATGGTATTTGTCTTTCACCGCCTGGCTTATTTCGCTCAACATAATGCTCTCCAGTTCCATCCATGATGTTGCAAAAGGTAGGAGCTCCTTCTTCCTTTCTGCAGCATAGAATTCCATTGTGTAAACGTACCATAGCTTTTTGATCCAGTCATTGGCCAATGGGAATCTAGGTTGCTTCCAACTCTTGGCTATCGTAAATTGTGCTGCTATGAACATTGGGGTGCATAGGTTCTTTTGGATTGGTGCTTAAGGGTTCTTAGGATATACTCCTAACAGAGGAATTGCTGGGTCAAAAGGCACATCCATTTTTAATTTCCTTAGAAAGTTCCATACTGTTTTCCATAGTGGTTGTACCAGTCTGCAATCCCACCAACAGTGAACTAGGGTCCTCCCTTCCCTACAACCTCTCCAGCACTTGTTGTTTGTTTCTTTGTTTACGATAGCCATTCTGATTGGTGTAAAGTGGTATCTCATTGTGGTTTTAATTTGCATCTCTCTGATAGCTAGCGATATTGAGCATCTTTTCATGTGTCTCTGGATCCTCTGTATGTCCTCCTTGGAGAAATGTCTGTTCAAATCCTTTGCCCATTTTTAAATTGGGTTGCTCGTCTTCTTTGAGTGGAGTTGAGTGAGTTCTTTGTATATTTTGGAGATTAAAACTTTGTCTGAAGTATCATTGGCAAATATGTTTTCCCAAACAGTTGCTTTTCTTTTAATCTTGATACTGTTTCCCTTAGCCATGCATAAGCTTTTAATTTTGATGAGATCCCATTTGTTTATTCTTTCCTTAACTTCCCTTGCTCTAGGGGACTTTTCAGTGAAAATCTTGCTGCATGGAATATCTGAGATTTTCCTGCCAATGTTCTCTCCTAGGACTTTAATGGTTTCACGGCTTATATTTAAGTCTTTTATCCACCTTGAATTTATTTTGGTGTCTGGTGTAAGTTGGTGCTCAAGTTTCATTTTTTTGCATGTAGCTGTCCAGTTCTCCCAACACCATTTGTTGAAGAGGCTATCTTTAGTCCATTTTATGTTATTGCCCCCTTTGTCAAATATTAATTGGCTGTAGAGAGTTGGGCTTATTTCTGGGCTCTCTGTTCTATTCCACTGGTCTATGTGCCTGTTTTTATGCTAATACCAGGCTGTTTTGATTACAGTGGCCTTGTAATACAGTTTGATATCAGGTATTCTGATCCCCCTTACTTTGTTCTTCTTTCTCAGAATTGTGGCTGCTATTCGGGGTCGTTCATGGTTCCATATAAATTTTTGAAGTGTTTGTTCTATGTCTATGAAATATGCCATTGGAACTATAATAGGTATTGCATTGAATCTGTAAATTGCTTTGGGTAGTATGGACATTTTGATGATGTTAATTCTTTCAATCCATGAACACGGTATATGTTTCCATTTGTTTGTGTCTTCCTTGATCTCTTTCTTCAGTCTTGTATAGTTTTTTGCATACAGGTTTTAACCTCCTTGGTTAGGTTTATTCCCAGATATGTTATTTTTGTTTTTATTATATCGAATGGGATTTTTTCCTGATTTCTGCTTCTGCTGTCTCATTGTTGGCATACAAAAATGCCTTTGATTTCTGGATATTGACTTTGTATCCCGCTGTTTTGCCAAATTTATTTATTAGCTTGATCAGTTTTTTGGTAGAGTCTACAGGTTTTTCCATGTACACTATCATGTCATCTGCAAACAGTGCCAGTTTTGATTCTCCTTTCTGATTTGTATGCCTTTTATTTCCTTTTCTTGTCTGATCACTGTGGCTAGAACTTCTAATACTATATTGAATAGAAGTGGTGATAATGGGCAACCTTGTCTTGTTCCTAATCTTAGTGGAAAAGCTTTTAGTTTTTGCCCATTGAGTATGATGTTGGCTGTAGGTCTTTCATATATGGCCTTTATTATACTGAGGAATGTTCCCTCTATTCTTATTTTTCTGAGTACCTTTATCATAAATGGGTGTTGTACCTTATCAAAAGCTTTTTCTGCATCTATTGATATGACCATGTGATTTTTGTCTTTGCTTTTGTTTATGTGGTGTATTACATTTACTGATTTACGAATATTGAACCATTCTTGCATCCCTGGGATGAATCCCACTTGGTCATGGTGTATGATCTTTTTGATGTATTGTTGGATGCGATTTGCCAATATTTTGTTGAGGATTTTAGCATCTATGTTCATCAGGGATATTGGCCTGAAGTTTTCTTTCTTTGTTGTGTCTCTATCTGGTTTTGGAATTAGGATGACGCTGGCTTCATAAAAAGAGTTTGGGAGTTCCAAAAAATCATGTTGGATTTTTTGGAATAGTCTGTGAGGAATAGGGGTTAGCACTTCCTTAAATACTTTGTAGAATTGTCCTGTGAAACCATCTGGTCCAGGGCTTTTGTGTGATGGGAGTTTTTTGATTACTGCTTCAATTTCATCTGCTGTTATTAGTATGCTCAGGCTTTCCGCTTCTTCTTCATTGAGTTTTGGAAGATTATATTTTTCTAGAAATTTGTCCATTTCACCTAGGTTTTCAAATTTCTTGGCATACAGTTCTGCATAGTAATTTCTTACAATCTCTTCTATTTCTGTAGTATCAGTTGTAATCTCTCCTCTTTCATTTCTGATTGTGTTTATTTGGGTCCTCTCTCTTCTTTTCTTGATGAGCCTACTTAAAGGTTTGTCTATTTCGTTTATCTTTTCAAAAAACCAACTCCTAGATTCATTGATCCTTAGAATTGTGCTTTTAGTCTCTATGTCATTTAATTCTGCTCTGATCTTGGTTATTTCCTTCCTTCTACTTGCTCTGGGCTGTCTTTGTTGTTGTTCCCCAAGTTCTTGGAGGCGTCGGGTTAGGTTGTTTGTTTGAAATGTTTCTATCTTCTTTAGGTAAGCCTGCAAAGGTATGAGCTTCCCTCTCATGACTGCCTTCACTGTGTCCCATAAGTTTTGGGTTGTTGTGAGATCATTTTCATTAGTTTTGAGAATTTTTTTTAAATTTCTTCCCTGATTTCTATCTTGACCCATTCGTTGTTTAATAGCATAGCATTCAGTCTCCATGCTTTTGGATGTTTTGGGTTTTTTCCTATGGGGTTGGTTTCTAATTTCAGTCCCTTATGATCAGAGAAAATGCTTGGTATGATTTCTATTTTCCTGAAGTTGTTGAGACTTGTTTTGTGTCCTATCATGTGGTCTATGTTTGAAAATGTTCCATGTGCACTTGAAAAGAATGTGTATTTAGCTTCTTTGGGATGGAGGGCTCTATATATATCACTTAGGTCCATTTTATGTAGAGTGTCATTTAATGCTTCAATATCTTTGTTGATATTTTGTTTGGAAGATCTGTCCATTTTTGACATTGGGGTGTTAAAATCCCCTACTATAATTGTGGTGCTGTCAATATCTTTCTTGAGGTCCTCTGGGATTTTCTTTATATATTTGGGTGCTCCTATGTTGGGTGCATATATATTTATGATGTTAATGTCTTCTTGGTGGATTCTTCCCTTGAGTATTATGAAGTGACCTCTGTGTCTCTCTTTATGGCCCTTTCTTTGAAGTCTATTTTGTCTGTTATGGGGATTGCTACCCCAGCTCTTTTTTTTTTGTCCATTTGCTTGGAAAATTTGTTTCCATTCCTTCACTTTTAGTCTGTGGTGGTCTTTTGACCTGAGGTGGGTCTGTTGTAGGCAGCATATGTGTGGGTCTTCCTTTCTTAACCATTCAGCTATTCTATGTCTTTTAATTGGTGCATTTAATCCATCTACGTTTAAGATTATTATTGAAAGGTACTCATTCATTGCCATTTGTGTACCTGTGTTCCTCTCTCTCTCTCTCTTTTCCTTCCTTTCCTTAAAGTAGCCCTTTTAGTAATTCTTGTAGAGCTGCTTTGGTGGAGGCGTATTCTTTTAGACTTCTTTTGTCTTGGAAGCTCTTTATTTGGCCTCCTATCTTGATTGAGAGCCTTGCTGGATAAAGTAGCCTTGGTTGTAGGCCTCTGTTTCTCATTACTTGGAATATTTCCTGCCATTCTCCTCTTGCTTGGAATGTTTCCATTGAGAATTTAGTAGCCAACCTTATTGGGACCCCCTTGTGTGTTATTTCCTTTTTCTTCCTTGCTGTCTTTAGGATTCTCTCTTTGTCTTGGAGTTTTGCAATTTTAATGATGATGTGTCTTGCAGTAGGCCTCTTTGGGTTCCAGCTGCCTGGGACTCTCTGGGATTCCTGGATTCGTGTGACTTTCTCTTTCCTCAACTTAGGAAAATTTTCCATTATTACTCTTTTAAGTAGGTTTTCTATCCCTTGTTCTTCTTCTTCTCCTTCTGTTATTCCTATTATTCAGACATTATTACGTTTCATATTGTGTTGCATTTCTCTTAGACTCTCTTCATTTTTTCTGATTATCTTTTCCATTACCTGGTCTGTCTGGGAGATGCTTTCCACCCTGTCTTGGAGCTCTCTTATGCGGTCTTCCGCCTCATCAATCCTACTATTCATACCTTCTAGTGTGTTCTTCAGTTCCCAAATTGTAGTCTTCATTTCCTCTTGGACTTTGCTGGTGGTTTCTATTTCCTTTTTCATGTTGATATAGTTTGCGCGGAGTTCATTGTAGCTCCCCTGTAGTTTCTGGTAGCTTGTTTTAAGCTCTTTGAATTTCCTGATAACCAGTGCTTTGAATTCAATATCTGATAGTTGATTTCCCTCTATTTCATCTAACATTGTTTCTGAGACTTCCTCCTTTTCTTTCATTTGGGGATTGTTTCTTTGTCTTCCCATTTTTTGTGATGCTCTTCTTGTTGCCCTCAGCTTCTTAAATTGATCTGTTCTGGTTCCCTGGGTTTATGGTGTGAACTTCTGTGGTAGGATACCTGTGAAATTCAGTGGTGTAGTCTCCTGTAGGTATCTTGTTGTTCTCCGCTTCCACTATTCCTCTGGTTGGTTTCCAGCTGGTCAAACCTTTTCTTCTGGTCTCACTAGCTGCAGCAGCCTGAGGGGCTGTTAGTGAGGCCTTTCTTGCGCCTCGGTGAGCTCAACTGGTCTCGCCAGTGCCCTCCTAAGGTCCAGAGTGGCACCGCTCTCCTGCGCCCCACTTAGAGCGGATTTTCCTCTAGGCTTTCCAGACCTGGTCTGGTGTGAGGGCGCACGCTCCCAGCCAGGCTTTCCTGTTCTCGCAGGCTTGGGTGCAGACCTTTCCCTGTGCTGTGGCTGAAAACACAGGGCAACTCACAATTCTCCCAAGCCAACAGCCACAGCCTCACTTCCGGTGCTTCCCAGTCTGCGCAGGCTGAGTAGGGATGGAGCTGGCAACTGACTCACTTCCAGAGGTCCTGCCAGTAACCCAAGACTCCCCAAGACTGTTCGAGAACTGGCACAGGCCCCACAAAGCAGGGAATGCTTGGGCAACTCTCAGTTATCCCAAGCTGCCAACCTGACTCCAAAGGTTATCAGAGCTTTCTGGTTTGCTTCTGAATGCCCACTCCTCTCTCTGCCACTACTGGCAAACCGATCTCTCTTGGTGTTTTCCAATCTTCACCCTGACAGATGGGTGGGGTGCCAGTGACCAGTTCTCTCCCAGGGTCATTGTTGCCCACCCTCGGCTCTCAGAGACCGAAGCAGCTGGCCAGGGCCCTGGCTCAGCCTGGCAGAGGGCCTGCCGCCACCTATGCGCTCCTCCCTCGTACCTTTTTGATCCGTGGGCTTCTTCTCTCCTCAACCTCTGGTCATTCAGGGCCTGCTACACTCTCTGGAGTCCTGCCTTCTTATATGCTGGGTCCCCGTTGGGCATCTGCTACGCTCCTCCGAAGATCAGCCAGGTCTTTCTCTGGTGTGTGGAGGGAAGCAAAATCCTTTGTCCTACTCCACCGCCATCTTCCTCCAGAGTCCTACATCTTTTAAAATAGTAATGTGACTTATCAAATCAACAAAATGAAGAATTACAGTCACGTGATTATTGAAAAGATGTAGAAAAAGCATTTGAAAAATTCAATATTAATTCATGATGAAAAACACTTTCAACAAAAAGCTTATAAAATGAAAGTCCCTCAACTTGATAAAAGCCTATGTAGGATTAGCCAATGGCTATTATTATACTCAGTTGTGGAAAATAGAAAATTTTTCTTTTAAGATCAGAAAAAAAGAAAAAATGTCCACTCTCCATTCTAATTCAGTGTAGAGCTAGAATTTATAGCTATAGCATACTAAAAAGAAAAAGGAAAGAATGCATTTATTCAAGAAGCAAAAAAGTAGCCCTGGCTGGTGTAGCTCAGTGGATTGAGCGCGGGCCTGCAAACCACACAAT